>NC_067476.1:98828756-99128756 GCF_947179515.1 Apodemus sylvaticus | reverse complement strand
GAGAGAATAGGATATCACTAAAAGCTTTAAACAGGTCAATGACAGGAAAAAAATATTTAGGAAGTGAGTTCCAGGACCCTCAGCCTAGTCATCTCGTGTTACTCCACTAAGATGAGCCAAAGGGGAAAACAGAATAAGGACTTCTGGAAATAAAGACAGGATAATATTTTGGATAAAATAGCGTAGGCTTCATTAGTATGAGAGTTCTGGGAATATTATAAAAATATAGACCAGCTACATGCTTAGTGGGTAAGGTACCTGCTGGCAAGCCTGCTTTGAATTTGATCCCTGAGGCCTTCATGGTGGAAGCAAAGAACCCACTTCTCTATGTTGTTCCCTGATTTCCATCTGTGACCATGGACAGTATAAGCACACACAGACACAGACCTTTTCTTCTAGAGGACCCAAGGTTGATTTATTTTATTTTTACAAAAGGTGAGAACATTCACCAGGAAGATTATTTTGATGGAGAGCATCCCAGCCAGTGTTCAAAGCACAACCCAGAAGGGAGCTTCTGTACATCGGGCCTTCCCTTAACAGGGTACTCATAGAGAATGCAGCTGAAATGAGTGTTTCTTGAGTGGATAGATTACAGAATACACACAAGGGCATTTGGCTTGAGCAGACATCTGCCCTTTCCATTCCATCACTCCACTCTGGAAGATGAACTCTTACATGTTTGAAATCAGTCCAACAATACTGAAATAGATGCTGTGAATGAGTGTCTGTTAAGGATTCTGTAGCAGGCCCATCAATTGCCTACATCTCTGTGGACAAATATCCTTCCATGGACCTTTACAAGAAACAACAGTGACACACAGTGGTAGCTGGTGGAGTGAATCAGGCAAGTTCATTCTATGGATAGCCCAGGAGGTATGGCAGGTATTTTTCAGAGTTTCTCTCTTTGCAAAGTTGCTTGCCTTGTTAATTCAGTCAGGTATTAACTACCCAATATATTCAGCATGTCCCTCATTGTAAGCTGTCAGCCTGTGACACAACATCAGATAATGTGACGTTACTTGATACATAATGCCCGAGTTTAAAAAAAAAATCCCAGAGACACTTCTTTCAGTGAAATAGTAGGTAGGTAATCTGAATATTTGGGGTAATTGGCTCTAGGAAGAGAGAGGCATCATTATCTCAGGCTCCCTAGTGAGTGTTAATTAGCCATATTGCTTCATTGTGTGACAAAGAGAGGCCCCTAGTACTGCTAAATCTATAATGACACCCTGGTCTTAGGAGACCAGGTATTTTAAACTACCTTGACTGACTGACATGTAAGGTTGGAAATGCCTCTGCTCGGAGGGACAGGAGTTTGTTGCTGTGATGCACACAGGGAGGTTCCTTTCCTTGTCTTACCCCTCCTGTAATTCATCCTCTGGAATTGAGGGCAGCAGAGCTGTGAGAGCGCTTTGCCTGTGCTTTTGATGCATAGGTTCTGCACAAAGAGTTTTATCAACCTTTAGCCTCCAAGAATGGACCATGACATCCCAGAAGGGCATGTTGGGGCGATGATGACACTTTGAATTCATTGCTTACTCTATAGCAGAGAGGCTATTTTCTGGGTGTAAATTTTTCAAATGCTGGCCTAGAAATCAACATCTTAAGCTTTAATTCCATAATGGTAAGATCAGGCACAGAGGAGAAGGCACCAGGACAAAGGTTTGGCTGTTTCACCCAAGATGTCATGATCTTCACATGGGAGGGTGATGTGATGTTACTTCTCAAGGTGAGGAAATGCTCCACAACTTTTAGCTCCACTGAGACTGTGGATTTCCACACAGCTTTATGTCTTTTCACCAATGTCCCTGGATATCAAAACTTGAATCCTAGAGAGACAGATGGCCAAGGCTATAGGATAGTCTGAAGCCAAGGGTCAGAAGAAAATGCATGGATGGGTTTATATATGACACTAAAGCCTCAGAAAGACACCAGGACCTGGAGGGAGTCAAGCTCTGCCCTTTCCAACAGTGTGAGCTGAAAACATCTCCTATTTCTAGCCACCCAAAGAAGATGTCTTTCAGTGAGTCAATGAATTTTAATTAAAAATGGATCCTGTTCTATGAGTTCTGAGTTTATAACCCATGGATTGAAAAACTGAATTAAATATATAACTGAGACCAGCATTAGTTGATCATCAATACATGACTGAAAGAAGAGAAGGTAAAATAAAGCTCAAAAGAAAGCAAGTTATGAAAACCAATAAAGACAGGAGCCTGAGTTAAGGCCTGACTCTCAGGGCCTTTTCTGCATATACCACTTAGCTGTTTTTAATTTTTTAATTTTTTTTTTTTACAAACCTCCATTTGTAAGAATAAGATGCTGACAAACCAATACATTCTAGCAGGACATGGTCATCTTTTCTCATTGTTTATACAAAGTATAGGAGGTTCCGCATGATCAGTCACCTTAGGCTCACATCTCTATAATACTGACCTTCTCTCTACATTGGGACTATATTGGTTGACCTTTGGCATCATCAAATTTTTTCAAGTCCCAAGTTCTTAGGCTAGTTCTTGGTCTTGCTTTGTATTTGTGGTTTCTCTAGGTTTGACCTCAAAGACGACTGGAAATAGATTCACATTTAATGCTAAGAAGAATTCTCCTGAAATAATTTTGGTTTTAAGTACTTTTAAATTGGGGGATTTTTAAAAATAGCAGCTCAAGGGCCTGGGGAGATGGCTTCGTGGTTAAGAGCACTGACAGTTCTTCCAGAGGACCTGGGCTCAATCTGCAGTACCCACAGGACAGCCCACAACTGTCGGTAAATGCCAGTTCCAGTGATGTGACAGATTGACATTAATGTACATAAAATACAATTAAATAAAAATGATATAGGAAAGGATTCTTGTTATAAAAATTTGGGGATAACGGATGAAAACATTGGAAAGGAGGGATAAATGAGAAAGAGTGGCAGAATTTTGAAGTGGGTCGTGGAATCTTGAATTGTCAAGTCTGAAGCTGCTCTGATAGAGCTAAGAAAACTATTCAGTAGGAGGCTGGTGAACATGCCTTATACAATAGTCAGAAGAGGGTAAAGTTATTCACAAGCAGGGTATCACTTGCTCCTTACTGGAGCTACTTTGAGAAGATACAACTAACTTGTCAAAGGGAAGAAGATTCATGGATGCCTCGTGGCTTTCCCACAGGAGCACATTCTCTTCTGAGTCTACCATTCTGCTTCACAGTTGTATCAAAAGTTCAGATGCATTAGGCAGTTGAGATGGTTGGACATCTGTGGTTACTATGGCTGAAGTCATTGGCTTGGTTCCTATGACTTTTGTTTGCTCTTAAGAATAAAAACCACATGTGCACAGCCAATCATATTTTATTGCATACATGTATGAAATTCCCAAGAATAAGAAAAATTAAAAAAAATTAAGTCAGGATTAAATGAATTCTCCTCTGTTTCAGAGTGAGGAGTACCTATGTACCAATGCAAAGCCATCAGCTTGACTAAGCAAGAATGTATGATCTTTATTCAACTGGTATAGTTCTAAACCATGTTTGTATATATACTGGACAATACAGTTTTAGTGTCAACTTTTGCTGTGGTTTCTACCATTTCATGATGTGACTGCCAGAACCATCACCATAGGGCAATTATCCACGTAAGTCCCTCCAACCAAGGAACTGGAATAATTTTGAGATGTGGTTGCAGAACAGATATCACTCAAAATGTAGCGATTTAGGTTTTCTACAAAAAATATGATTTTTTTCTTTTATGCTAAGGACCTCTGTGAGAATCCTTCTTGATGCAAGTGTTTTAGACATCGAAGCAGAACAAAACCCTTCCCCCGCCCCCCCCCCCCACCCCGTACTTCTGGGGTAAAAACAACACAGTAATTTTCAAGAAAATCATGGATTTTTTTTCCTCCAGAACTATGTCATGGAATTATTAACCCTTCTTAGTTGTTTCAAAAGAGAATTTAAGAGAGAAGAGGATAAATAAAGTATTATTTGGCTGCTGTATACCCATTCTTGGGGAACCCATGTTTATATTTTGCTGAATTACTCAACTGAAGAGGTAAAGATGCATTAATATTGAGCTGTAGGCAACCACATGTTGCTAACGAGCTCATTGTGTCTTGGCTTTTGGAAAGGAATGTGAAAGTGCCTAGATCTCTGTTATTTTTCCTTCTGACAGTCCTGATGCACTGCCGCAGGCAATCTGAGAATAATAGTATGAGGTTAACTGACAATTGCAGGTATATTTACACTGATATGCTAATATTAGCATGCTGCTTAATAATACAAGTTGAGCTGATGCAGTATGTATGCAAGTACTATTTCTTCATTAGAGAAGAACAAATGCTACAAAAGATTCTTCTTTCCCATGATTGATAGAAATATTTGTGACTATCTTAATAATTTCACACCAAGCATTGATTTTTCAAAACCTTTTCTGTGTTTCTATGATTGACAGAATAGTCTAAAAAGATCACAGAATACAATACTCCCTATATTTGAATACAAAAACATCTGTGAGCACACATACACTTGTTTGTAAAACATATCCACACATACATATGTATGCCCATGTATGTGCACATTTCATGCAAGTATGCTACACCCACATGCGTACATCTCTATGTGTTCATCTTACAAGTATATATATATATATATATATATATATATATATATATATATATATATATATACACACACACACACACAATTATCCCTAGGTGACACTACACACATGTGCACACATATATATACATATCCCACATTCATGTGCACATACTTATATGTGTGCACCCCACTCTTGTCTACACACCCTTATATATTTTCTATGCCCATATACACACATTTGCCCCGTTCTGTGTGCCCCACACTCACATGCACAAACTCATTGTTCCATGTGTATGCACCCCAAACATTTTATACCTGGTGATTAGAAACTTTTCTTTCTGGAAATCTGGTCTTTGTATGTGTGTCACTGCACTAACTACGAACATCATTCCTGGCTACTTGAACTGTCATTTGATTTTGAATCCAGATGTTAGTTGATTGCAAACACCATTCTTTTGTTCAGATTTCTGTTGATTGATACAGTGGGTTTCCTCATTTCTCTACCCACTTTCTGCCCCATCAGTTTTTTTTTTAAATTGGCTCTACTTGTGGACCCTTGGTTTTCTCTTAGAGTTAACCAATGGAAGTTCCCAGAATAGTCACCCAGTGATTGCAGTGTGTGTTCCCTAGCCACCTCACCTCACAGGTCCCTGGATCTGTTGTTAATAAAGTGCTCTAACACACTAAGTATCCCCCATCTCTCATCCCTGCACCCATTCATCAAGACAGGAACGATTTCCTCTTGTCAGCAGTCCATGGTTGTCTATATCCCCTGATGTTTTTTGCTTTTTGTTCTCCTGCTAGCCTTGTAAATCACTCTTTATTGAACCCTCTTTAGTTACCTGTGTTAAGTGTGATTTTAGTTTCTTGAGTTGAGGACTATGTTATGCTCAAACACTGTGATGGTCTTGGGTTATGAAACCGAGTAAAGCTCAGTCCTTTTCTCAAGGAGTTGAGTCCACTGAGAACATTATACACATATCCAGGGAGAAGCTTTGACACAAGCAATCTACTTGAAACTGAGAGTGAAACAAGGTAAGTTTTTGCAAGACATGGTTCTTGATGTAAAACTTTTTATTTTTGAAAACTGCAGATATGTTAAAATAGAAAGAACACAGGAAGCCACAAATAACCATCACTGAGTTTCAACAGTAATTCCACCAACTCAAAACCAAATGGCCCTCATCCACTTCCACACCTTTCTCTTGAATTGACCTGAAATTATGTCTAAATACTATAATTTCCCCAATATTAAGAACATTAGCACACTCCCACCATCCTCTAGGCAGCAATGAATGATTTTCAATTTGGTGCTCAAAATTGTATACTTATAAATATTCCTTTCCCTGCCTCTTTGAGCATCTATCATATATGACCAATATGTTTGATATGTGGACAGTTTTTCTACTCTATAGTTTTTTCCCTCTTGTGTAATTGTTTTCTTTACATCTCTTTGAGGGGGAAAAATCTGTGTTACTTAAAACTATAGAATTTCCTTTACCCTATATTTTGTTGATTACATTTTTGTTTTTCTCCATTTTCTTTAATGTATGGTTAAGACTAGAGTCTAATATGATGCAGTTCACTTTGGGTTTTAGTGGAGGGCAGCATGACTTTAGAGGTCATCGGCATGCATGTCTGTGAGAAGGAATTGAAGTCTGGCTGCATCTAGCTCCCTGATGTCAAGAGCCATTGACAATCATTGCCCAGTGGCTTCTGAACTTCTGTGGTAAACAGTGTCATCAAGGACTTGTTAGTACTGGGATTGTTATAATGACCTCATTGTTTCTAATCAGTAGATCTGAAATATAAATGAGAATTTCCTTTCTTCACAAGCATCCAGTTGCTGTGGGAGCTTCTGAGACAAAGACTTCTTTCATTGTGATATCTACTAAGCTGAACTGAATACTTCATTAATGGATAGTTCAACAGTTTCCAGCCAAGAATCAGTCATTGTATCAGAGACTTCCAAGGATCCTTAGAGTCGGTATTTTCTTAGGAATCCTTGTTTTTTTTGTTTTTTTGTTTTGTTTTGTTTGTTCGTCTTGCTGGTAGCAAATTCCAATTTAGAGCTTACATTCTCGAGAATAGAAGTATTAATTATCTCTGGTCAGGTTACATTTTCTAGACCCTTTGGAAGCTAGGGTTAGAAGACATTTTCACAAACAAATGTAATTGTGAGACCATACTGATGTTCTAGATCTAAATTCAAAGACACAATTCAAGAACTTACTAGTTATTTTACAACTCAGATTTTAGTGACATCAGTACCATCTTTATGCTTATCTCATACCAGTGATACAACAGTGCCAGAAGAGCTGTATTATCACATTCAGTACTAGTATAATCTCATGCTAGTGGAATTTAAGTTTTATCTTTATTATACTCTTTCATCTTATAGATTTACAATCAAATTACAACATTTTAAAAGTCACTCCATTTGGCATGTACCTGAGTCAGTTTTAAACTATTAATTTTTAATTTTTAGAGAGTGTATTTTATGTTAATCTTACTGGGGCTAGAGAGATAGTCCATTGAATAAGAGTGTTTGATCTGTCACCATGAGGACCCAAGTTTGAATCCTTATCATCCAAGTAAAACCTTGGCATGGCTGTGTATAGTTGTGATTCCAACACCGGGAAGAGGAGACAGGTGGACTGAAAGATCTTGTGGGTCAGATAGTTTTGCCAAAATGACAAACTTTCAGGTGAGTGAGTGAGCCTGTCTCAAATCAATAATGCAGAGAGGTGTAGAGGAAGGCATGTAATGTTCTGTTCTTGCCTTCATACACACCTGTATATGCATATGCATATATTATGCATGTATATTACACCTATATACATACTATATAGTTTATCCCTGGTTCAAAATTATGTAAAATTTCTATATGAATTTAAAAATCAATTTTTTGACAAGGTCTCTCTCTCTCTCTCTCTCTCTCTCTCTCTCTCTCTCTCTCTCTCTGTATGTAGCCTAGGCTAGCCTTGAATTTGCAATGTTCCTCCTTCAGCCTCCTTGACTGCAAGAATTATAGCAACTTGCCTGGTTGAAAATGAAATGTTTGGCATCTGCATCCAGGAGCTGGTCCTGCCAGGGGAGATCTAGTCTCCAGGGAGTGCTTTAGCTCCCGGGTTTGGAAGAGAGATTGCCATTTTCTCTCCAGTGACTGTCCAAGGAGAATATGGCCAGGAGCACAGGGAGGACAGGAGTGGCAGAACAGCTGGGACAGGGTCCTTCCAAGTTCCATCTGCACCCAGGAGCTCAGCTGAGCCACAGCACTCTGTGTCAGGGGAAAGCTGGTTTCTCAGGGGTGCTGAGATAGGCTTCTAGGCCGACAGGCAGGAAAAGCTCCACCAGAGACAAGTGGAACCAACTAATACCAGAGATAACAGATGGCAAAAGGCAAACACAAGAACATTACCAACAGAAACCAAGGCAACATGGCATCATTAGAACCCAGTTCTCCCAAAACAGCAAGTCCTGAATACCCCAACACACTGGAAAAGAAAGATTTGGATTTAAAATCATAGCTCATGATGTTGATAGAGGACTTCAGGAAGGACATAAATAACTCCTTTATTTTATTATTATTATTTTTTAAAACAGATGTGGAGAGAATTTAATAAGAAGGAAGGGAATGAGAAACACTTTTTTCTTTGGAATACATTCTGTTTCAAAGTATTCTGTATACATAGTTTAAGTGTGTCCAGGTAAAAGCTGTGTGGCTGGAATTTTTAAAATTACATCCATTTGATGTACGGTGTACATGAATGGGAACGTGCATATACCAGCCGTTTTGCTGGCTGGTGGCTGGGTAATTTTAATTGAACCTGAAAATATGTTCCTCGTAGGTGAATTTAATCCATTTTCTTATTGATTATTGATTTAAATTATGTTTACTTCATTTTTTATTGTTTACTATATTTCTACCTGCTTTTCTTTTCTTCACCATTTCCTTCTTTTTTTTTCTATTTTTTTAAATTTATTGATATATTTATTTACATTTCAAATGATTTCCCCTTTTCTGGACCCCCACTCCCCAAAAGTCCCATCAGTCCCCTTCCCTCTCCCTGTTTTCCCACCCAACCCTTCCCACTTCCCTGTTCTGATTTTGCTCTATACTGCTTCACTGAGTCTTTTCAGAACAAGGGGCCACTCCTCCTTTCTTCTTGTACCTCATTTCATGTATGGATTATGTTTTTGGTATTCCAGTTTTCTAGGTTAATATCCACTTATTAGTGAGTGCATACCATGATTCATCTTTTGAGTCTGGGTTACCTCACTTAGTATGATATTCTCCAGCTCCATCCATTTGCCTAAGAATTTCATGAATTCATTGTTTCTAATGACTGAATAGTACTCCATTGTGTAGATATACCACATTTTTTTGCATCCATTCTTCTGTTGAGGGATACCTGGGTTCTTTCCAACTTCTGGCAATTATAAATAGGGCTGCTATGAACATAGTGGAACATGTATCCTTATTACATGCTGGGGAATCTTTTGGGTATATGCCCAGGAGTGGTATAGCAGGATCTTCTGGAAGTGAGGTGCCCAGTTTTCGGAGGAACCGCCAGACTGATTTCCAGAGTGGTTGTACCAATTTGCATTCCCACCAGCAGTGGAGGAGTGTTCCTCTTTCTCCACATCCTTGCCAACACCTGTTGTCTCCTGAATTTTTAATCTTAGCCATTCTGACTGGTGTAAGGTGAAATCTCAGGGTTGTTTTGATTTGCATTTCCCTAATGACTAATGAAGTTGAGCATTTTTTAAGGTGTTTCTCTGCCATCCGAAGTTCTTCAGGTGAGAATTTGTTGTTTAACTCTGTACCCCATTTTTTTAATAGGGTTGTTTGGTTTTCTGGAGTCTAACTTCTTGAGTTCTTTATATATATTAGATGTTAGCCCTCTATCTGATGTTGGATTGGTGAAGATCTTTTCCCAATTTGTTGGTTGCCGATTTGTCCTCTTTTTTTTTTTTATTCGATATAATTTATTTACATTTCAAATGATTTCCCCTTTTCTAGCCCCCCCCCCACTCCCCGATAGTCCTGTAAGCCCCCTTCTCTTCCCCTGTCCTCCCTCCCACCCCTTCCCACTTCCCCGTTCTGGTTTTTTTTTTTTTTTTTTTTTTATTCGATATAATTTATTTACATTTCAAATGATTTCCCCTTTTCTAGCCCCCCCACTCCCCGAAAGTCCCGCAAGCCCCCTTCTCTTCCCATGTCCTCCCACCCACCCCTTCCCACTTCCCCGTTCTGGTTTTGCTGAATACTGTTTCACTGAGTCTTTCCAGAACCAGGGGCCACTCCTCCTTTCTTCTTGTACCTCATTTGATGTGTGGATTATGTTTTGGGTATTCCAGTTTTCTAGGTTAATAACCACTTATTAGTGAGTGCATGCCATGATTCACCTTTTGAGTCTGGGTTACCTCACTTAGTATGATGTTCTCTAGCTCCATCCATTTGCCTAAGAATTTCATGAATTCATTGTTTCTAATGGCTGAATAGTACTCCATTGTGTAGATATACCGCATTTTTTGCATCCACTCTTCTGTTGAGGGATACCTGGGTTCTTTCCAGCATCTGGCAATTATAAATAGGGCTGCTATGAACATAGTAGAGCATGTATCCTTATTACATGGTGGGGAATCCTCTGGATATATGCCCAGGAGTGGTATAGCAGGATCTTCTGGAAGTGAGGTGCCCAGTTTTCGGAGGAACCGCCAGACTGATTTCCAGAGTGGTTGTACCAATTTGCAACCCCACCAGCAGTGGAGGAGTGTTCCTCTTTCTCCACACCCTCTCCAACACCTGCTCTCTCCTGAATTTTTAATCTTAGCCATTCTGACTGGTGTAAGATGAAATCTTAGGGTTGTTTTGATTTGCATTTCCCTAATGACTAATGAAGTTGAGCATTTTTTAAGATGCTTCTCTGCCATCCGAAGTTCTTCAGGTGAGAATTCTTTGTTTAACTCTGTACCCCATTTTTTAATAGGGTTGTTCGGTTTTCTGGAGTCTAACTTCTTGAGTTCTTTATATATATTGGATATTAGCCCTCTATCTGATGTAGGGTTGGTGAAGATCTTTTCCCAATTTGTTGGTTGCCGATCTGTCCTCTTGATGGTGTCCTTTGCCTTACAGAAACTCTGTAACCTTATGAGGTCCCATTTGTCAATTCTTGCTCTTAGAGCATACGCTATTGGTGTTCTGTTCAGAAACTTTCTCCCTGTACCGATGTCCTCAAGGTTCTTCCCCAGTTTCTTTTCTATTAGCTTCAGAGTGTCTGGCTTTATGTGGAGGTCCTTGATCCATTTGGATTTGAGCTTAGTACAAGGAGACAAGGATGGATCAATTCGCACTCTTCTGCATGCTGACCTCCAGTTGAACCAGCACCATTTGTTGAAAAGGCTATCTTTTTTCCATTGGATGTTTTCAGCCTCTTTGTCGAGGATCAAGTGGCCATAGGTGTGTGGGTTCATTTCTGGATCTTCAATCCTGTTCCATTGATCCTCCTGCCTGTCACTGTACCAATACCATGAAGTTTTTAACACTATTGCTCTGTAGTATTGCTTGAGGTCAGGGATACTGATTCCCCCAGATTTTCTTTTGTTGCTGAGAATAGTTTTAGCTATCCTGGGTTTTTTGTTGTTCCAGATGAATTTGATAATTGCTCTTTCTAACTCTGTGAAGAATTGAGTTGGGATTTTGATGGGTATTGCATTGAATCTGTATATTGCTTTTGGCAAAATGGCCATTTTAACTATATTGATCCTGCCGATCAATTAGCATGGGAGGTTTTCGCATTTTTTGAGGTCTTCTTCCATTTCCTTCTTCAGGGTCTTGAAGTTCTTGTCATACAGATCTTTTACATGTTTGGTAAGAGTCATACCAAGGTACTTTATACTGTTTGTGGCTATTGTGAAGGGGGCCATTTCCCTAATTTCTTTCTCAGCCTGCTTATCCTTTGAGTATAGGAAGGCCACTGATTTGCTTGAGTTGATTTTATAACCTGGTACTTTGCTCAAGTTGTTTATCAGCTGTAGGAGTTCTCTAGTGGAGTTTTTTGGGTCCCTTAGGTAGACTATCATGTCATCTGCAAATAATGATAGTTTTACTTCTTCCTTTCCAATTTGTATCCCTTTGACCTCCTTATGTTGTCTAATTGCCCGAGCTAGTACCTCAAGTACAATATTGAAAAGATAAGGAGAAAGGGGGCAGCCCTGTCTAGTCCCTGATTTTAGTGGAATTGCTTCAAGTTTCTCTCCATTTAGTTTGATGCTGGCTACCGGTTTGCTGTATATTGCTTTAACGATGTTTAGGTATGGGCCTTGAATTCCTGTTCTTTCCAAGACTTTAAGCATGAAAGGATGCTGAATTTTGTCAAATGCTTTTTCAGCATCCAATGAAATGACCATGTGGTTTTTTTCTTTGAGTTTGTTTATGTAGTGGATTGCATTGATGGATTTCCGTATATTGAACCAACCCTGCATCCCTGGGATAAAGCCTACTTGATCATGGTGGATGATCGTTTTGATGTGTTCTTGGATTCGGTTGGCAAGAATTTTATTGAGTATTTTTGCATCGATGTTCATAAGGGAGATTCGTCTGAAGTTTTCTTTCTTCGTTGGATCTTTTTGTGGTTTTGGTATCAGCATAATTGTGACTTCGTAGAAGGAATAGGGTAGGGTTCCTTCTGTTTCTATTTTGTGGAATAGTTTGAAGAGTATTGGTGTTAGGTCTTCTTTGAAGGTCTGATAGAATTCTGCACTGAAACCATCTGGTCCTGTGCTTTTTTTGGTTGGAAGACTTTCTATGACTCCTTCTATTTCTTTAGGCATTATGGGACTGTTTGGATGATCTGTTTGGTCCTGATTTAATTTTGGTATTTGGTATCTGTCTAGGAAATTGTCCATTTTCTCCAGATTCTCCAGTTGTGTTGAGTATAGGCTTTTGTAGTAGGATCTGATGATTTTTTGGATTTCCTCAGTTTCTGTTGTAATATCTCCCTTTTCGTTTCTAATTTTGTTAATTTGGATACTTTCTCTGTGCCCTTTGGTCAGTCTGGCTAAGGGTTTATCTACCTTGTTGATTTTCTCAAAGAACCAGCTCCTGGACTCGTTGATTCTTTGAATGGTTCTCTTTGTTTCCACTTGATTGATTTCAGCCCTGAGTTTGATGATTTCCTGTCTTCTACTTCTCCTGGGTGAAATAGCTTCTTTTTGTTCCAGGGCTTTCAGGTGTGTCATTAAGCTGCTGGTATATGCTCTCTCCATTTTCTTTTTGGAGTCACTCAGGGCTATGAGTTTTCCTCTTAGCCCTGCTTTCATTGTGTCCCAAAGATTTGTGTATGTTGTGTCTTCATTTTCATTAAATTCTAAAAAGTCTCTGATTTCTTTCTTTATTTCTTCTTTGGACAAGGTGTCATTGACTAGAGTATTGTTCAGCCTCCATGTGTATGTGGGCTTTCTGTTGTTTTTGTTGCTATTGAAAACCACTCTTACACCATAGTGATCTGATAGGAAGCATGGGATTAGTTCGATCCTCTTGTATTTGTTGACGTCTGTCTTGTGACCAATTATATGGTCTATTTTCGAGAAGGTACCATGAGGTGCTGAGAAAAAGGTATATTCTTTTGCTTTAGGGTGAAATGTTCTATAAATATCAGTCAAATCAAATTGGTCCAAAGCTTCAATTACTTTTACTGTGTCCCTGTTTAGTTTCTGTTTTCCTGATCGGCCCATTGAGGAGAGTGGAGTGTTGAAGTCCCCCACAATTATTGTGTTAGGTGTAATGTGTGCTTTGAGCTTTAGTAAAGTTTCTTTTACGAACGAGGGTGCCCTTGCATTTGGCGCATAGATGTTCAGAATTGAAAGTTCTTCTTGGTGGATTTTTCCTTTGACCAGCAAGAAGTGTCCCTCAGTATCTCTTTTGATGACTTTAGGTTGAATGTCAATTTTATCTGATATTAGAATGGCTACTCCGGCTTATTTCCCGAGACCATTGGCTTGTAAAATTGTCTTCCAGCCTTTTACTCTAAGGTAGTTTTTGTCTTTGACATTTAGGTGTGTTTCCTGTATGCAGCAAAATGTAGGGTCCTGTTTCCTTATCCAGTCTGTTAGTCTATGTCTTTTTATTGGGGAACTGAGTCCATTGATGTTAAGAGATATTAAGGAATAGAGATTATTACTTCCTGTCATTTTTGATGTTATTTTTATATTTGAGTGATTATCTTCTTTTGGGTTTGATGAAGGAAGGTTACTATCTTACTTTTTCCAGGGTGTAGTTTCCCTCCTTGTATTGGAGTTTTCCTCCTATTATTCTTTGTAGAGCTGGGTTTGTGGAAACATATTGTCTAAATGTGGTTTTGTCATGGAATGTCTTGGTTTCTCCATCTATTGTGATTGAGAATTTTGCTGGGTATATTAGTCTTGGCTGACATTTGTGTTCTCTTAGAGTCTGCATGAGATCTGCCCAGGATCTTCTAGCTTTCATGGTCTCTGGTGAGAAGTCTGGTGTGATTCTGATAGGTCTTCCTTTATATGTTACTTGGCCTTTTTCTCTTACTGCCTTTAATATTCTTTCTTTGTTTAGTGCATTTGGGGTTTTAATTATTATGTGGCGAGAGGTATTTCTGCTCAGATCCAGCCTGTTTGGAGTTCTGTAGGCATCTTGTATATTCATAGGTATCTCTCTCTTTAAGTTGGGAAAGTTTTCTTCCATAATTATGTTAAAGATATTTGCTGGCCCTTTCAGTTGTAAATCTTCACTCTTATCTATACCTATAATCCTTAGGTTTGGTCTTCTCATTGTATCCTGGATTTCCTGGATGTTCTGGGATACAAACTTTTTGCATTTTGCATTTTCTTTGACTGTTGAGTCAATGGTTTCTATGGTATCTTCGGCATCTGAAATTCTTTCTTCCATCTCTTGTATTCTGTTCTTTATATTTGCATCTATGGCCCCTGATTTCTTCTCAAGGTTTTCTATCTCTAAAGTTGTCTCCCTTTGTGATTTCTTAGTTGTTTCTACTTCTGTTTTTAGATCCAGGATGGTTTTGCTCAATTCCATCATTTGTTTGTTTGTGTTTTCCTGTAATTCTTTAAGAGATTTTTATGTTTCCTCTTTCATGACTTCTGCCTCTTGACTCAAGTTCTCCTGCATTTTTTTAAGTTTTTTGTTGTGTGTGTGTGTGTGTGTGTGTTTCTTCTTTATTGACTTCTATCTCTTGAGCCTTATTCTCCTGCATTTCTTTAAGTGATTTTTCTGTTTCCATTATACGGGTTTCTAGCTTATTCATGTTCCCCTGTATTTCTTTAAGAGATTCATTTATGTCCTTTTTGTGTTCTTCTAGCAGCATCATGATCAGTGATTTTAAATCCAAATCTTGTTTTTCTGGTGTGTTGGTATAACCAGGACTTGCTGATGTTGGAGAGTTTGGTTCAGATGCTGCCATATTGCCTAGATTTCTGTTAGTAGCGTTCCTGCGTTTGCCCTTTGCCATCTTGCTCTTTGGAGGTAGTTGGTCTTGTCCCTGGCTGGTGTTTGTGCCTCCTGAGGGGCTCTGGGGCTATTACTGCAACATTATATGGCTGGGTTTCCCTTGTAGCAGATTGCTGATGTGCTGTCCTCCTCTTGGGTGCCCTTGCAGCTCTAGTGTGCTTTGCCCCAGATTGTGTCTGTGAACCAGATGGAGCCTGTGTGCACCCCCAGGGAGCGCAGATGGTGTATGCTGCCGGGACCTCCCCCGCGTGCTGATCACTCTGCTGGGCAGCTGATCCCCCAACCGGCTAGCGCACACAAGGTTAGCCTGGCCGCCCAGGCCCTGGGTCCAGGCAAAAGCCTGGGAGGCCAAGGTCCGAGCAAAGTTCCCCTTGGGCTATGACTGTCAAAGGGGTCTACCAGGTGACCAGGATGGCGGGTGTGTGCGCTCGTGCTCCCTGAAAGCGCCGGGAGGGTCTGCTGGGCTAACAACCTCCTGAGCAGGTTGACACACAGATGGCCCAACAAACCGCCCAGTTCTTGGGGTCAGTCCAGGGCCTGTTGGGGCCTAGACCCCCGCTTTGTTAGCCTCTGGCTATGCTTGTTAGCCAGCTCTGCCCACCAGAGCTCTCTGGTGTCCTGTAGGCAAAATGGCGGCACTCACTGGCCCGGGCAAAAAAACCTCCTGGCTGGGTTGGCAACCTGATGGCCACCCGAACAGCCCAGGCCCTGGGTGCTGGCCAATGCCCGTCGGGCTTAGACCCCCGCGATGTTGGCCTCGGGTTATATTTGTGTACCTCAGTCTGTCCGATCTCTCTGGAGTCCAAAACCAAGATGGAAGTGAGACTCTCCTGACTGGCGGGAGGCCGAGTTCTGAAGTGGCTTCCGTGCAGCAAAAGGCACCGCAAATCCGCAGCTGCTTGCAGCCCGGCTGGCCAGAGAAGGTCAGTGGTCGTAGGCGCAGGGCCTAACTGGACCCTGTGTTGCCTTGGTTCCACTGCTGATGGCCTTTCAGCTGGACCAGCTACTGCTGCACTGCCGCCACCGCCGCCCGAGTAAATAACTCCTTTAGCCCGAGTAAATAACTCCTTTAAAGAAATACAGGAGAACACAGGTAAATAGGTAGAAGCCCTTAAAGAGGAATAATAAAATGAATTCATGAAATTTTTAGGCAAATGGTTGGAACTGGAAAATATCATCCTAAGTGAGGTAACCCAATCACAAAAGAATACATATGGAATGAGGTCTCTGATAAGTGGATATTAACCCAGAAGCTCTGAATACTCAAGACACAATTAACATATCAAATGATTCCCAAGAAGAAGGAAGGAGAGGGCCCTGATCCTGGAAAGGCTTGATCCTGCATTGTAGGGGAGTACCAGGACAGAGAAATGGGAGGGGGTTTGATTGGGGAATGGGCAGAGGGAAGGGGGCTCATGGGACTTATGGGGAGGGGGGAACCGGGAAATCATTTGGAATGTAAACAAAGAATATAGAAAATAAAAAAAAAATTATAGGGGAACACAACCAAACAGGTGAAGGAATTGAACAAAACCATCCAGGATCTAAAAACGGAAGTAGAAACAATAAAGACATCACAAAGGCAAACAGCTCTGGAGATAGAAAACCTAGGAAAGAAGTCAGGAGTCATAGATGCAAGCATAAACAACAGAATACAAGAGATAGAAGAGAGAATCTCAGGTGCAGAAGATACCATAGAAAACATTGACACAACAGTGAAAGAAAATGCAAAATGCAAAAAGTTCCTAACCCAAAACATCCAGGAAATACAGGACACACTGAGAAGTCCGAACCCAAGGATTATAGGTATAGAAGAGTGTGAAAATTCCCAACTTAAACGGGCAGTAAGTATATTCAGCAAAATTATAGATGAAAACCTCCTTAACCCAAAAAAAGGGATGCCCATGAACATACCAGAAGCCTACAGAACTGCAAATGGATTGGACCAGAAAAGAAATTCCTCCCATCACGTAATAGTCAAAACAACAAATATACAAAACAAAGAAAGAATAATGAAAGCAGTAAGGGAAAAACGTAAAGTAATATATAAAGACAGACCTATCAGAATTACATCAGATTTCTCTCCAGAGACTATGAAAGCCAGAAGATCCTGAGCAGCTGTCACACAGACTCTAAGGGAACACAAATGCCAACCCAGCAAACCTTTCAATTACTATAGATGAAGAAACCAAGGTATTCCATGAGAAAAATAAATTTATACAATATCTTTCCACAAATCCAGCCTTTCAAAGGATAATAAATGGAAAACACCAACAAAAGGAGGGAAACTACACCCTAGAAAAAGCAAGAAAATAATCTTTTAATAAACCCAAAGAAGAGAGTCACATAAACATAACTCCACCTCTAATAAAAAAATTGCAGAAGCAACACTAATTTTTCCTTAATATCTCTTAATATTAATGGACTTAATTCTCCAATAAAAAGACATAGACTTGCAGTCTGGGTATGTAAACAGGACCCAACATTTTGCTACATATAGAAAACTTACCTCAGGCACAAAGACAGGCACTACCTCAGAGTAAAAGGCTGGAAAACAATTTTCCAAGCAAATGGTCCAAAGAAACAAGCTGCAGTAGCCATTCTAATACCAAATAAAATTGACTTTCAACAAAAAGTTATCAAAACATCTAAGGAAGGACACTTCATACTCATCAAAGGAAAAACCTACCAAGATGAACTCTCAATTCTGAACATATGCTTCAAAAACAAAGGCACCAACATTCATAAAAGAAACTTTGCTATCCTGCGTTACACAGAGTATTCCCCAGCATGTAATAAGGATAAATGCTCTACTATGTTCATAGCAGCCCTATTTATAATAGCCAGAAGCTCGAAAGAACCCAGATGTCCCTCAACGGAGGAATGGATATAAAAAATGTGGTACATATACACAATGGAGTACTATTCAGCCATTAGAAACAATGAATTCATGAAATTCTTAGACAAATGAATGGAGCTGGAGAACATCATACTAAGTGAGGTAACCCAATTTCAAAGGATCAATCATGGTATGCACTCACTGATAAGCAGATATTAGCCTAGAAACTTGGAATACCCAAAACATAATCCACACATCAAATGATGTCCAAGAAGAATGGAGGAGTGGCCTTGGTTCTGGAAAGGCTCAGTGCAGCAGTGTAGGGCAATACCAGAAGAGGGAAGTGGGACAGGGTGAATGGGCGAACAGGGGGAGGGAAGAGGGCTTATGGGACTTTAGGGGAGTGGGAAACCTGGAAAGGGGAAATCATTTGAAATGTAAATAAAAATATATTGAATAAAAAAAAAGAAAAAAGAAACTTTGCTGAAGTTCAAAGCACACATTGCACCTCACACAAAATAGTGGGAGACTTCAACATCCCACTCTCATCAATGATCATGGAAACAGAAACTAAATAAAGACAGGAAACTAACAGAAGTTATGAACCAATGGATTTAACAGATACCTATAGAAGATTTTATCCTAAAACAAAAGAATACACCTTCTCAGCATGTCATGGTGCCTTCTCCAAAACTGACCATATACTTGGTCACTAAACAGACCTCAATAGATATAAGGAGATTGAAATAATCCCATGAACCCTATCAAATAACCATGGCCTAAGGCTGGTCTTCAATAACAACAATACCAACAGAAAGCCCACATATACATAGAAACTGAACAACACTCTACTAAATGATAACTTGATCAAGGAAGAAATAAAGAAAGAAATTAAAGACTTTTTTAGAATTTAATGAAAATGAAGGCACGACATACCCAAACTTATGGGACACAATAAAAGCAGTGCTAGGAGGAAAACTCATAGGTCTGAGTGTCACCAAATAGAAACTGGAAAGAGCATCATACACTAATAGCTTGTCAGCACATCTGAAGGCTCTAGAACAAAAAGAAGCAAATACAGCCAAGAGGAGTAGACAGCAGGAAACAATCAAACTCAGGGCTGAAATCAACCAAGTAGAAATAAAAAGACTATACAAAGAATCAACAAATTCAGGAGCTGGTCCTTTGAAAAAAACCGACAAGATATATAAATCTATAGCCAGACTAACCAGAGGGCATAGAGACAGTATCCAAATCAACAAAATCAGAAATGAAAAGTAGGACATAACAACAGATGATGAGGAAATCTAAAAAATCATCAGATGCTACTTCAAAAGCCTATACTGAACAAAACTGTCTAATGATGACCTCTGCATGGACACTTCTGTATAAATTCTCCCCCTCTTTTTTTGGTTATTGTACATTTATATGAAATTTAACACAGTGTACCAAGTCTTCTCTGTCATTCCTTGCTTCTTCTCATGCAGCAATTTTGTTATATCCTCATAGATTCAATGACTGTCTATTAAATATGCTATTATATTGCCTCTGTTTTGATACTTGTACTGTGTGTCTTTACAGTACATAGTCATTTTATTCTTTTTTTTTCACAAGGAGAAGTCTGACCCGTAGGATTACAGTTCTAATCACTCACATTTAAATGTTAGTAGCACGACTTGGGCTATAAATCTTGCTTCTCTTTGTTTAGAAAGCATACTCGTGTTAAAGTCCTCCAGATGGGTAAGATGAAAGACCATGAAAGGCTGGAGAAACACCTCAGCTACTGCCCTCCAGATTCTATGGCAAACTAACTAACTCTCACTGTCTGTTCTGCAAGGTGCCACCCAGTGCAGAGGGACACAGGACACTTGCATTGGCAGATGAGGCAGAAAGAACAGGTGTAAGTCACTTGGGGAGGAGCAGGGATCTGTCCATGGCAGCTTCAGACTTCTGCATGGAAGGGGTAATCCTTGTGTTTGGCACAGCTCATGAAGCGCACAGCCTCCAGTTCCTGTTGTAGCTGAGCAGAGTGGTCATGTCCTCTCTGCTCAGCTCAAAGTCAAAAACCTTAAAGTTCTCAGCAATGTGTGCTGGTGTCGCAGACTTGGAGAATCACTACCAAGTTTCTTTGAGTGGGGAACCTGGTCAGCACCTGGGCTGTAGTTTTATTGTACTTGACTGCAATTGCCTTGATCCTGGCATCCTCCAGGAGAGAAGGGTCTTCAGGCTCGGCCCAGGGCCTGTCAGGAGAACCAAGGGGTATGCAAACATCATGTGCCTCTGCAATGGCAGTACTCAATCAGCTTCTCTTGAGTTAGGTATAGGTGGCACTCAATCTGGTTAACTGCAGGCTTATATTTTAAGCCAGGTTTGTTCAAGATCCTCTCACTCTGAAGAGGGTTGAAGTTGGAGACACCAATTGCTTTTTTCAAACCTTCATCTACTAGTTGTTCCATAGGCGTCCAAGTGTCCACAAAATTGGTGTAGCTAGGAATCATGTTTCCTGATGCATCCAGTGGGAAATAATCAGGCCCAGGCTTGAAGCCCATTGGCTAGTGAATAAGGTAGAGAGATCCAGGCAGCTGCAGGTCACTGAGTGTCTTCTGGTAGGCTTCACCATGCTATTGTCGTGGAACATGCACCACAGCTTGCCGAGAGTGAAGAGATCCCGGCGCTTCACCACCTGCTCCTTGAGTTTCTCCTGGAGGGCCACTCCCAACTCCTCATTCTAGTATACCTGGGCGCAGTCAATGTGGTGGTACCCCATATCAATAGTAATCTTCACAGCCTCAGTCAACTGACCAGGAGGGGACTTCCAGGTGCCAAGGCCCAGGCAGGGCATCTCTGTGCCCTTGTTGAGTTCCAGATGGCTAGCCATGATTGCTGCATGTTACACACTCGAACTGACAAAAGTGCCAGTCATTTTATTCTTACAACAATCAGTCTACAGAAAGTCATTTAATTCTCCATATTTCAAAGGCTGTTATTCTGTTTTGTTACATGAAACTGAATCTTTGATAGATTATTTAAGAAAGGTCTTGGTGAATGGGATTCACTAAGTACTTATATATTCATAACATCATTGAGCTTGTATACATTAAAATGTATATATTTCATCATATTTTCCTTTATTAAATTGCTCAAATGTAAAAGCATCATTATGTCTAACAGATTTATTTTAAAAAGTGCCTAATCATAATAAATTTTTATATCAATTTTTGAGGGGTCTGGTTTAATATCTGTCTATCAGCTATTATTTGCTATTAAGCCCTTACCATCTATCTTTTATCCTTTTCAAGTAGTTTGATATCTCTTATCGTTGGTCATTGTGGTTGACCTCACGGTTTTGTGGTTTGCTCTTTTAATATTTAGCTTAGAATCCTGTGATAGAAAATTTTCCTTGAATTATTTTGTATCTGTTTGGTTTTGTTTTCTTCGGTGGCTGTTATTGAATGGATGATAGATCTTTACATATTATCTATATCCATCACTCAATCTTGAGTATACTTTAAGCCATCTATATCATTTCTGTTATCCATAAAAGTATCTCATTTCTATATTTCACTTGATATATTTTCTATTGTGTTTATTTGCTTTCATATTTCTTAACATTCAGGAAATAGATTTTCCTTTTGTTTATCAAATTATTTTTTTTCATTTTTAATCCTAATTTTTCAAATAGTCCTTTTCTTAAATTATTTACCACCTGAGTTTTGAAGTCCTAACATATGCTATGTGTTCTACAGTTCTCTTAATTTTTAAGGTAACTTTGGAATACTTGTTCTTCAGTTTCATAAACAAAACATACTGTTGTGGTGACTTTATACCTGATATTCTGCTCATTCTTGGTTTTTACTTGGGATTTCCTACTGACCCTTTGCTGATGATCATTATCAGGAAAATTGCTTTCCTTGAACTTTCAGACAGGAATGTAAAATGACATAGTGGTCCCTTTCATCTCCTTAAAGAGTTTGTCCCAGATGCTCCTCAGTGCCACTTCTCTGCTAGTCTTTTCATTTTTTTTTTTTTTGGTTTGTTTTTGCTTTTGAGACAAGTTTTCTCTATGTTACCCTGGTTGTGCTGGAATTCAGCCTGCACATCAGGCTGGCCTCAAACTCCACCTACTTCATCTTCCTGAGTGCTGGGATTAAAGGTATGTACCATCACACCCAGTTTAGTTTCTCAGTTTTATCCTTGTCTTCTTTGCTACCCTAGCCCCTGTGCTTATGGTCTTTAAGCTACTACCTCATAGTTAGTTCTAATCTTTGTTCCAAAAGAATACTCGTTATGGGTCCTAAATCCTCAAACTCTCTAAAAACAGTGGGTTATACTTTCAACTTCTTAGAATAATCCTTAAGTGGAAAAATTTCAAACACTAGTCTCAGCATCTTCCTTCAAAGTTCTCCCATACAGTTCTTACACCACAAAGGTTTGTGGTCTTTGAAGATTTAGCCCACTTACTTATATTTTTGAAATATGGATACAGTGGCTACTTTTTTGTTGTTGCTGTGACCCAATACCTGACAGAAGTCACTTAAAGAAGAAAGGTTTTGCTGGGCAGTGGTGGTCCACGTCTTTAATCCCAGCACTTGGGAGGCAGAGGCAGGCAGAATTCTAGTCTACAGAGTGAGTTCAAAGACAGCCAAGGCTATACAGATAAGTCATCCATATTTAGGGAAGATCCCATCTAGTTGACAATCAAGATTATCTATCTCAGTAGGTCTGCTTGATATCCACGTTTCTCTGGAGTTAGTCTGAAAACTCTTGTTTGGCTTACTTTTGTTCCTCTGACTATCCCAATGGAAGGATTCATGGACCTGCCAGGTCTTCTAGAATACTTCTCAAACAGCTGGTTGGCAAAAAACATGCATTGGAAAGAAATCTTGGAAGGAGAGGGGTAGAAGAAAAAAGAGAGGGTTTCCAATTAAAACAAGCACAAGGGAAGGTATGAACGTGTGAAACACCTTGACACAATAGTAGAGCTGTGTTCCATTCCGCATGCTCTAGTAAGAGGTAAGCGTGAGGTAATGGAAGGAATGAATGTCTGAAACAGATGGGGTTGATCACAATGAGTCATGTGTGCTAACCTGCCAGGTCTGAACATTAAGTTATGGTGAGCCACTGTGTAAAGTGAGGAAGTGACATTAGATGAATAATTCAAAAACACTTTCTCTGTCAGCAGGTGTTGAGCACCATCTTGAAGCTGTCTGGAGGATAGACAAGACCCTACCACTTACTCTGTTAGGCAACTGGATTGAAATGAAAGTAGTGAGAGACTGAACCAAGGCAGAGGCCAGAGGAACAGTGATGCCACTGTCTTGCTGAGAGCTGAGTGGGACAAGATGCCTTTGGGTGAACCAGGAAGCCTGGGAAGGGTATTAGTTTCTTGGATAATGTCTGTGTTTCTACAGTATTGACAGTTTCCCTTTTTGTAGGCCTTGTTGGATTGTTGTGTTACTTCTCAAGGGGGCACTACTGATTATTTCTGGCAGCACCATGTAACCATGTACAGTTAGTAAGGCACAGAATTTGTTCCTAATACTTGAAGACTTTTATCGAATTGGTCCATAAAATGTAATGGCACGATGTTATTTTTCATTCATGCACACCTGATCTGGCTCTTGCCTTTCCACCTTTGACTATGACTAACTTGTGTTATATAGATATACATGTACATACTATTACAGAAATATTAACATTCCAGGTTTCTTCTTTGACACTAGAGAAAAATAAGACAGAAGCAGAAGGAGGCAGAAGGTTTCTACAGGTATACTAAGCTAAATTATTCTCTTGTACTAAAGTAGGTATGGAAGGAAGAGCACCAGCTATATGCTTATCCCTGTCTATCTGAGGTACAATCCCATAGTCAAGCTGCTCAGAATGTGGTCAACCGCAGCTACACACCTTTGCTCTGAAGCTTGTAAGAAATGCAAACTCTCTGGCTCTACTTTAGGCACCTGACTCAATATTTGCATCTTATAAAAGACACTGATATGAGTCGTCTGAACATTAAAGCTTTGGAATCTCTCTGCCAGACCATGTGAAAAAGTCAAATCAATGAAATGATTCCTAATTATCTTCTGCTATATTTATAGATCAGTGCCTTGTCCATTCATCATCAAAGAGGCTTTCTCTAGCAACAGATGGAAGAGATACAAAGACTCACAGCCTGTTATTATTTGGAGAGAGAGTCTAAATTAGAGGACTCTATGAGGGATTGGGGAGCTTGTGAAAGAGTGGAAGGGAAGACAGTAGGAGTGAGGGGAAATGGAGGAGACCAGGAGAACATGGCCCACCCAATCAACCAAGCAGGGCTCACAGGGATCACAGAGACAGGAGCAGCAAACTTTGTGTTTTTGTGGAACTCCTAAAAGTGGAAACAATTTTTCTTCCTATTCTTCAGACTCTTTTCATCCAACTGGGTTGTACTGTCCAACTTTTGAGTTGTCTTATCATATACTGTTTTTTCCTGTTTGTCCTCTCTTGAAGACCTGATTTTTTTCTGATGAGGAAATAGAGGGGGGATGTATCTGGGGAAGAGGGGAGATAAGGAGAGCTAGGAAGAGTGGAGGGAAGGGAAACTGTGCTTGGGATGTATTATATGAGAGAAGAATCGATTTTAATAAAAGTTTTTAGTATTTTTTAGTATTTGAATCAAAATACAATTATGTCATCTTCTCTTTCCTCCTTCCAGTCCCTTCCACCTTTGATTTCTCCCAAATTCATGGCCTCCTTTTCTTTAATTGTTTACACACACACACACACACACACACACACACACACGCACGCACACCTCTTCCTAAATACATAAATATAACCCATTCAGTCCCCATAATGTTACACACACACACACACACACACACACACATGCGTGTATATATATATATATATATATATATATATATATATATATATATATATAATCTCAGGACTAACCATTTGATAAACCAAATGGGGCTCTTCCCTGTGGAAAACTACTCTGCCTAGCATATTTTAGCTGCCTGTAGTATTTTGTCTAGGGCCGAAACCCTTTATTCAGATTCTGTTTTGGTCGCCATAGTGGTTGGGACCCGAGGGGTGTCTTTTCTGACATTTCTAGAGGATACAATTTTGCCACAGGTTTCTTGTTCCTATGGTGCTTACAACCTTTCTGTACTCTCTTCCATGATATTCCATTTGCTTTAAGAGCAGGATATGTTGTAGACAGGAAGTCAAATTTTTGTGACTAGCATGAGTCTCCACTACAACAAAGCACTCATTTAGTTTCTTCACAATATTCCACAGGAAGAATGGATAATGTTGCTGGTTTAGATGGCCTTGTGCAAGCATCTGAAGTTAATTCTCTGAGAAGATAGACCTTTGATTTGGTGTCATTTAAAAATATACTTTTAAAATGTCTACATTATTACTTAGACATATTTTATCCAAGAATTCCTTAATAAGAATGAAATATTTATATTTTCACTTTATCCTAAGTGAACTATGAAGAAAGGTAGCCTAGACTTCAGATAAGCTATGTCTAGAAGCCCTGGAGATCCCGGAGGGACGGTAGGAGCTTCGCCGGCTGCCGGGCACCAGGCCCCTGCAGTGCCCCACACCCGTTCTCTTAGAAAATTCTGAAATTTTATTTTTTTTTCTACTTTGTTCTCCCCATCCTATTTTACGCTGTCTAGTGCCTGTGTCCTGCTACGTCCTTATGGTAAGCACTGAGTGACTTACTTCGTCACGGAATCTGCATCCTGAAGCTCCTCTCTGAGGCAAGCATGCATGCCAGCAAACAGCAGTCACCGATCACACAAACACAAATAAAAAACATGCTACGAACCCTCCATCTTTATAAGCTTTAGGAACCTGTCTGATTTGCTCTGTTATTGCCCACACATTTTAAAAGTCATGTATTATTTCCTGGCAAGCGTTTGAAACTAGAGAGGACCACACTATGGAGGGCGGAATGAGGCTGGAGAAATTGGCTCCAGATTGTATTTATTTCTTATTATGGAGCTCAGCATCTTTATGTTCCCTCATCAACAAAAAGACTCCCCCCACCCCACTCCAACCCCCAACACTCTTGGTGCTCTCTGTTTATATTCACCTGCTACTCAATTAACACCCCATCAAAATGCACACTTGCTGGGGTTTACTGTCGAACCACTGCATCGCAGCCTTTAACCCTCTCTCTCACCTACATTACACATGAAGTTAGACACAGTCTTCTGACTGTGCTTAGAAAACATGGCTTTTCATTTGGCGTTTGTGTAAAGTTTTTCTTGGGTGTATTACCCTGGGTGTTCATAATGCTGTAACTGAATCTCCATGTGTCTGACATTTATTACCTTCCATAGGACTGTAAAACTCACTTTTCTCTTTTAACTGTGACTGCTGACATGCTACATAAAATAAACTTTAAATATTACCTATAAATTAATTAGCATTTTTCTTGTATTAGGAAAAGCCAGTGAAGACTTAGCAACCTTGACCTGGTATATTTAGAAAGCTTAATTCGCCTGAATGCTAATTACAGAGAGATTACTCTTACTCAGTTTTCATTTTCATTTGTTGTGCTTATGTTTCTATTAACCAACTAAAAGATATTATAGAACTGAAAGATTTATAGAAAGTTAAGGAACTATAATAAATTTCAAGAACAAAACTTACAACTCCCACTTCAAAATTATTTCACTGATTCTGTACTTCCAATTATTTTGGGTTTTCTTAAATATGTAAATTTCTATTAACTCTTAGTGTGTGTGCATGTGATTCTTGGCATTGAACTTCACACATACCAGAAAACACTGCCCCTAACAACATTCCCATTCTTATACATAAATACAATACACTAATTATATAAATGTTTATAAGTGTTGTGCATTTATATATAAATAACGATTTTGTGGATATACAATTTTACATACATGCATTTTGGTTAAAGAGATTATATTTTAATCACATTTTATATTCTGCTTTCAATGCTTATGTTCTATGTGATAGTTTTATGTCAACTTGACACAAGCGAGAGTCAGTTTGAAAGAGGGAGCCTTACTAGATTGACCTGTGTGTAATACTGTGACTCCCCCTCTTGTTTTCTATGGAGGTTTGAATAAGAGTGATCTATGGGCACATTATTTGAATGCTTGGTCACCAGTGGCATTAATTGAAAAAATTAGAAGGATTAGGAGTTGTGGTCCTATTGGGGGAAGTGTGTCACTGAAGGTGAGCTTTGGGGTTTCAAAAGCCCATGCCAAGCCCAGAGTCTTTCTCTCTATCTCCCTGTAGATCACAATGCACCTCTAAACTAATGCTCTATCAACTGTTTCCAGTCTGCCATGTTCCCCATTATGATGATAATGGACTAAAGGGCTGAAACTGCAAGCAATTAAATGTTTTGCATTGGTGCCTTGGTTATTGTATCTCTTCAATAGAACAGTGACTAACAGTCTTTGCTTTTGTTTTTTCCTTCAGGTTTGGCCAAATGCAGTCTGCATTGTAACTTTTTTGAGATTATAATAACATATTTGATTGATGAATGCTGCAGAAGGGTCCAGTCACTGTGGGCGGTGCTAGCCATAGGCTGGGTCCTATTAGAAAGCAGGTTAAGCAGTGTCATGAAGAGACATGAAGAGAAAGCCAATAGGTAACACCCTCGATAGCCTCTGCATCAGCTCTTGCCTCTGAGTTCCTGCGTTTCTGAGTTCTTGCCATGGCTTCCCTCCGTAGTAGACTGTCTTGTGGAATTGTAAACCAAAATAAACCCTTTGCTCCACAAGTTCCTCTCAGTCATGCATGGAGTTTTATCACACCAATAGAAACCTACTAAGGCATCCTGTAATTTGATAAACTCCTATTGTGATTTCATTGCTCAGGCAAGTCTAAGATTCTTGTCAAATTCAGGCAGTAACATTGGCCTGTTTTATGTAATTGATGTGAATGAAGGTTAAGGAAGATGTGTTTGTTGCCACTCATGGTGTGTTAATCAGCTTTCCAATACCATCACTGATAGACAGATAACTAACTTACAAAGAAACGGAAGCATGTCTTTGTCTCAGTGTGTTAGATGTTTCAGTCCTTGCTCAGATGCACCTATTTTTGCCTTTGCTAGGGGTGCCAAATAGCATTGGTTTGGAGTATGTGGCAGATGAAAATTGATCACTTCCCAGCTGAAAGCAATGGAAAGGAAGAAAGAGGAACTGGAGTCTCAAGATCCCTTTAAGGATCTGCTGCACCTCTTAAAGACTCACCATTTCCACCAGTGATTCACTTCTGTGTTGTCTAGTTGTTAGTACATTACCTGCTTTTGTTTTGTCTCAGTTTCTTCTTTCCTCCTCACAGTCTCTTCCAACACCATCCACTTTTGTGTGCTGCCAGAGATGCTTGGAAGCTTCACTTTGAGTTTATTCTGTTTTCTGGTCCTAATTCAAGGTTCATTTTTCTTGGAGGTAGAAGAGCTGATTCAGCAGCCAAGAGCACAGTTGACAGTAACCTGTCTGCTTTAGTTTTATGGTGTGAACTATTTGGACCACTGCAGGAAGACATACTTAATGCCCCATGACCTTTTCTCTTAGTGCTCATTCACTAGCTAGGGCCGCTTCTCTCTTTTGGTTCAAACTACTTTTTAAAAAGACTCAATTTTACCTGTTATCTATCTATCTATCTATCTATCTATCTATCTATCTATCTATCTATCTATCTATTGTTCTACCCATCTAACTAATTTATCTCTCTCTCTCTCTCTCTCTGTGTGTGTGTGTGTGTGTGTGTGTGTGTGAATACAGGTTTCAGTAGAGGCCAGAAGAGGGTATTACCTCTTCTGAAACTGCAATTAAAGGTGGTAGTGAGTTGCCCAGTGTGGGTACTGGGAATTGAACTTGGGTCCTCTGCTTAAGTGCTGAGCAATCTCTTCAGCAACCTACATTTTTGGTTGCTTTCACAGAAACATTATTCCAAAGCCAGCACTTTTACAGCTATGCATTTCTATGCTTAAATAAAAATAGAATTATTGATCCATTCAATTATTCAGAAATTATTGGTTGTTTTTTCCCCAGTTCCTCTGGGGACTAATGGTTGGACTGAGTAGATAAAAATGAACCTGGCTTATCAAATTATTGACCCAAATCCATTTAAGGAAAAGTACCAGTAATTGTCTTCATTGCTGATTATAAAAGCCAGAGGAGAATGAGCAAGGAAACTTTCTATTTTATTTTTTTGTACTAGGCAACCTTTTCTCATTTTGTTCAGCTTATTGTTAGAAGTAATTTCTTCAGGTCTAACCATAACTTTCCTTTCATGATTTGATTTGGGTGTTGGTCTGAGGTATGTTGTTTCATTTTATTTTTATATTAGGAAACTTAAATATCCTTTTAAATGATAATATGAACTTGAAGAGTAGTAGTTAAATTTTTATTTCTGTCAAGCATTGATTTTGAAAAAAATTTAAAACCTATATTTTAAATATAGTTTTATTAATAGTTTCTTCTTCAGACTTGAAATACATTTGACTTAACTAATTTTATAGAAGACAGAAAAACACTTAAAATAATCTTTCTGTACTACACAATATTTTGATAATGTTAATTCAACATGTCATGCTGCCTAGTAGAATATTATCAGAAGTTTTTCTAAAGTTCCCTCAAGGCTCTTGCTTTTTTCTTTCTACCTGTGTGTTGCAAGTGGTGGGTATGTTGGGTGGTGGTGCATGTATGTGTTCATTTGGATGTAAATATTAGTAAAAACAGGTGTGTGAACAAATTTATGAAGCTTAGACATGGATATGTAGGTTCTTCCCTAACCATGCTCCACTTTACAGTGAGTGTGCTGCTTTTGTGTGGTTCATGTCTTTCTTCCATCTCTATTAATACCCACTAATACCATTCCCTCTGTAGATTATGATTTTTTTGTTTTGTTTTGTAACCCACTTAACTTAAGCAGGCTCATCTGAATGAGCACCGTGTTGGAACTACTTGTTGGAACCTTGTGGGTTCATAAGTGAGTAGACAAAGGAATGCAATGGCGCCCCGTTAACCTATCAGTAGCAAATAGTTTAGCAATGAGTAGTGGGACCTGTGAGCCCTTCCTCCACCCATGAATGACTGTTGATAGATTCATTTTTGTGCAGACCCAGTTCTGCTCTCCCCAGTTGCTATATGAGTTCTTTATAGCAATGACTGTGTCTTGCTCAGATGATAGCGCTTTGCAGCATTCCCTCTATTTTTTGGCTTTTATTTTTGGAATGTTCTCTGAGCCTTGGGGTGGTATATGTGTTTTAACTAGGGATAAGTATTCATCTTTTATTTATTCTCAGGGTTTTATGCAGTAATGATTCTCTGTGTTTATTGCCAGCCACTGGAAAGAGCAGCTTATTGGACTAAGACTGAGAATAGTATTGCCTATGGATATAGTACAGATATTTAGAAAGTTTGATGCTATGTCAATTAAACCAAATGATGGAGTTTATTTCCTCCCATGGAGTTGTCCTGGAATGCAGTCATAGAGTGGTTACGCTCATAACAGTAGTGCCAATATTACACAAGTGGGTATATTTTCCCTAGAAGATATTTGTTGTAGTTAATAGTGCTTATATCTAGGCATGATCATTAATGCCTTTTCTCCACTCCCCACCACCATCAGCTTATATAGCATCTTCAGGGACTCAGAAAGCATACAGCAGAAAGGAAGCTTCCAGCTCGGTTCCAGCTTGTTTAATATATATAGAGCAATTTCAATGACCATTTGGAATGCGGACTAGGGTCCATTAGACACACTTAAACTACTATCTTTAATAAAAATCTATTAAATTAAATAGGTGTTATTAACCTGTGACTTTGTTTCCATTTTTGCAAATTGGAACTGAAGATGAATGTAGTTCAAAGTAATTGAATGATTTTACATGATCATTTCATGAAGCAGAAATCTTGATTGAGCTTTTGAGTCATCATCACATGTATTGTAGCAAGAACATGACAAGCTGAGGACTGAAACATTCAGTTCTTTTGTGTGAATGAAGTACCCATTCCATACATTAAAATTAGCTGCTGGTTATAATATCTGTACTCAGTGGTGTGCTCTGAGGTAAGCAGAACTTAACAGATTCATGTAACAGACTCTGTGCAATCAGAATGGGAACAAATAAAGCATACCATTTCTTTTTATTGTACATCTGTTCTTTCATCTCTGTATTCTTTAAAAATAAACTGCTCTTTCAATAAAACCACCTTATGATGAAGTTTACTATGTATCCATAATATTATGATGCAAATATTTCTTTACAGGCAGGTTGCAGTAAGCAGAGGCAAAATCCACAGCTGAGTTTTATTTTGCATTCTCTCTACTTTTGAACTTTTCAAATACAGGTGGGAGCTGTTCAGGTCTATAAAGCTCAGCTCAGCATGTGGGGATTCAGCGTGTTTTGCCACATTTTAATCTCATAGGAAGAACAACAATATCAACCAACCAGATCCCCCCAGAGCTCCCAGAGACTTAACCACCAGCCAAGGAGGACACATGGAGGGACCCATGGCTCCAGTTGCATATGTATCAGAGGATGGCCTTATCAGGCACTAATGGGAGAAGAAGCCCTTGCTACTGTGAAGGCTCGCTGCCCAAGTGTAGGGGGAAGTCAGGGCACAGAGACAGGAGTGGGTGGGTGGTTGGGGGAACACCCTCATAGAAGCACGGGGAGGGGGATGGGTTAGGGGGGTTTCTGAAGAGGGGGAACTGGGAAAGTGGAAAGTGGATAACATTTGAAATGTAAATAAAGAAAATATCCAAATTATATGTATCTATATCTATCTATCTATATCTATATCTTTTGTTATTATTTTTAGTGTCTTAGAAGTAGTAAAGTATAGATCGTTATTGCCTGCTAGGACTCATTTGTTTGGGTTTGATTCCTACCCCACCATGATGTGATTATCTTAAATACTGTTTAATAAATTAAAGAGGTTGTGTCTTTACCTATATTACAATTAATTATATATGCATACTCACAATTATATAAGTGTATTTGTAAATATTAAAGTTATTAGTTCTGAATAAGTTTAATAATCTAGTGTTATAATCCATATCTTACATACTACTCACTTGTTTGTTTCAGAAGTTGATATGGGCAGTGTAGGCCACTGGATGGCCTCTAGTATTTTCCTTCATATATCTCTGTATGTCAGAAAGCTTGAATCAAATGGGGCAGCTATAGGCCAATGATATTATTCGGCAGTTTCTTTTTAAAATTACATTGTGCTGGGTTGGGGACAACAGGTTAAAAATGACTAACTTACTGAGCAAGTAAAAAAGACTGAGAAGGGTAAGGCAGTCATGTGAAAGACAGGCCCATTTTATAATCTCATTATAAAGAATGTACTTAATACGGTATTCTTAGTTAAACTGGAAGTTGTAATTCTTGATAGATAATGGACAATGAGAAACCCTGAACTTAATTAATATTGGAACATTTGCTTCTATATCTGATTCTGATGTGCTTTTAATGAACATGAAAATAATGCAATATATAATGATAGGAATGGTGATATATGTATATATACATCGAGGCTGACTTCTTCAGCAGAACAAAAGAATAAAAATTGTAATTACATTGATCTTTTGCAAATCTTGATTGGGCTAGTCTTAGGGTACTTAATTTTGGTGATAACATTTTAAATGTTTCTGAAGTTTTAATTACACCAATATGAAGACCCTTAATTAAACTCACAAGAAAAAATAATTATTTGTATCACTTATAATGTCCAGTACTATTTAATTGTTGGCATGTGAATCAATAGAACAAGATGTCTAATTATCTAAAGGTGATCATTAATTACTTAGTATTGACAATTATGCTCAATCCTGCTTTGAAGAGCATATATTGTAGAATTTATATATAGGTTTTGAATTGAGCTTAGACTGTTGCTCGAGTGTGGCTTCTGTATAAATGGTGATGATTTGAATGAAATGCATAGGTTCTTTGATTATCTTTCAAGTGATGAGTGAATTGTATCTATCAAGCCCATGTTGAGAAACCAGACCCCATAGAATTGAGCTGTTCTTTCTGAAATTTCAGTTGTCCTCAACTCTCCTGGTCTCACTCTAATTAGTTTAAAATGTTTGGACCATTTGTTCCTGTCTTCATAAAACTTATTGACTATAGACTGAATTATAATCTCTATTAATTGTACATACATCAATATGCACTTCTAAAATGAAAACATGCATTAATATGAGACTGATGTCACATGTTTAATTCTCACCATCACCACAATAATACATTTTTAAAATGTATTGAAGACAATACACAAACTTGTTCTTAGTTGATATTACACTGAATCTAAAATTTAAAGAAAGAAATGAAAACAAAGAATAATTATGAAAATATATGAAGCTGCAATGGCTTGTAACCCACTGCTTGATATGCTAACCTTAAAAATTAAACTAAAATCCGAAAAGATGTCAAACATATATTAGTGTTAACTTTGCTGCCTTGGTCTCAAATTCAAATCCTCTCTGGCACTTGTTATAGTTTGACTTCATCCCTTAAAATTCATGTGTTGGAAATTTAATTCCTGATGTGATAGTGTTGAGAGAAAGTCTCTATGAACATCCACTGTTTTTTCCATGAGAATTTATGAATGAACGCCTGTTGTTATTGCATGAGTAGATCAGTTAGTGCGTGCGTATGTGTGCGTGTGTGTGTGTGTGTGTGTGTGTTTATAAAAGTGAGTACTTATGCTTGCTCACTCCTGACCTTTGCTTTCCACTGTGGAGTAATGTCTTCAATATGAATACATTATTCATATTATTATTAGATATACCATGCTATTGGATCTCTCAGCCTATAGACTTACAAAAATAATTAAATTTCTTTATAAGTTTCCCAGTCAATGATATTTTTATAAAAATGGAAAACCAATGAAAAGAGCTGTACTCTATCTAGTGTGATTAAATAGTTTGGGCTTCTTTTAATCAACATTAAGAATTTTGGTTCTATCACTAATATATTTTGAGTGATGATAATGAGGAAAATAACACAAACCTGTGGAAAATGAAAGAGAGAAGAGAGTGAAGAATGGTTGTCATGGAGGAGATTTGAGAACTACAACAGTCCCCTAGAAACCCTGAAATGTCTTGTTTGGGGACCTGGGATATAGGTCTGAGAGTCAACCAAGTGCTGAAGTTGGGGCGTTGAGCAACTTAAGTACTAAACTGTATCCCAAAGAAAAGGGCTCAGCAGCAGATAGAGTCATTCGGCCTGGAAAGAGATGCTGAATGACAATCTCTTTGTAATTTCTCTTATATTAAATTTGTAAGCATTAAAATATAATTACTTCACTCCCCTGCTTGTCAGTCTTCCCTCCAGCCCCACCTCTGTTCCCTTTCCTTTAAAACTCGACTGGATCTAAACCTATAGTGCATGAGTCATGGTGACTCTGGATTTCTGTTTGGAAGAGTGGGTGGTTGAAAACTTTTTAGAGACAAGCAGTATAGAAGAGAAGGAGCTGTTAAGATGGTGAGATCACATTAATTTGGGCATAAAATAACCATCTAATATTTATTAGTTCAGTCACTGTCATATGCAAGGCTCCAGAGTCTTGATGAGCTTAGAGTCTTAATTTCAGCTGAAATAAATGCCTGCTCTACAGAGGGGAAAGATGTGACTGCAAAGGAACTAAATGAGTGATTATGAAAATCACACAAGAGAGATCTACAGAAACAAATTAAAAAAATATCTGAAAATGATTTACTCTGTCTAGCCTTCTGCATATGATAAGCCATGTGTAAACTAATTATCAATGTAAAAGTCTGCTTTTTAAACTATGAGTGCTTTTGGTTAAGTGTTCAGATTTCCACATCCTGTTCATCTTTATAGAAGAGCAAACACCTGTGTGTGGTGCTCTGGACGAGGCTTCTTCATTCAGTGGAAACTCTACTAGCTTTTGTGAATTTAAACCTTCTCTTTGCATTTATTCTTAACTGAATCTTAACCAGCATCACAATATGAAATAAAGCATAATCTAGTGATTTAAAGTTGGATATCATCATCTAAATTTGGTAGTAAAATTTAATTTTAGCATCTAATGTATAGATTTTAAAAAGATTGGTTATTTTATTGTTTACATTTCAAATGTTATCCCCCTTCCCAGTTTTCTCTCCACAACCCCCATCCCCTCTGCCTCCCCTTCCTCTATGAGGGTGCTCTCCCTCCTGCCCACCCACTCTCACCTCAGAACCCTAGCATTCCCCTATGCTGGATCATGGAGCCTCCACAGGACCATTTTTGCCAGATAAGGCCATTCTCAATGTGTGGCTTTTATGAATTAACATTTTTCTACAGTATCTCTAAAGATGTAAAGCTATCATATACCAATGGCATATATTTTATATGCTAATTTCTAATTTCAGTAGCCCAAATGTTGAAATTATTTTCATTAACTCAAGTACATTTAGCAATTCAGTAAATCATATTTCTTGATGGCTGGAGTGGAAAGAAAGAAATTTGTATTTTACATCATTAATCCACTTTAATGGAGATATAATTTCGGTGGGCTTTTCATTGTTAGTAAAGCTAGACTTTCTGTGTAACTCATTTAAAATATTTGTATAGCTTAGAGTTGAAAGCTTCTTAAATTTGTTTTTGTATTCTGAGCTCTCTATAAAATGTATGTGCTACTAATTTTGAAGGAAGAACAAAGCCCCTGTGAGTTATATTGTAGACGTTAATGACATTGTTAAAATGATGACAGATTGCTTTAATGGTGGATATGTAGTTAATTGGAGGAAGTATAACTCAATGTGCCATTTCATATTACTTTAAAAAGTCAGTCAAGAGCCATCATCCACTTACAGTCATGTCTTAACCCAAATCATAAAGCACATATAGTATTTAAATTGAGAGAAATCACAAGACACATGTATCCACGCACTGCACATTCAGCTAGACAACCCATTAAATACTATTTGTTAACCTTTAATTCAAACGTCTGCAATGAGATAATATAATGTAAAACACAAGTCATTGGAGGGTCGTAAAATTGTTTCTGCTACTGCTTTTATTAGCCTGCTATTTGATGCTGTGTAGAGTTGCACCCTGAACCAAGTCTTGTGTACAAGTTTACTCTCAGTACATCATAATACAGATCTAACCTATTAACTTGGTGACAAGTGTTGTGTTTATCACTGAGGCCCACAAAAATATACACATGGCTGTTGAAGAATGTCAATGTACTTCTTGCAATTCAGAGCACCTATGGGGTTCTCAACCCCACCCTGCCATTTACATTGCCATAAAACCCACTGTTTCAGTTACCCAGAGGAGTTTAAGCTTAATGTGTTACCTATATTATTTCTAAGGGCGTGTGAGTATACATATTTATGTTTTACACAGGAAAATGGGAAGGATGTTATACTAAAGTAGGTTCCTGTATCTCTTCTACATAATGAACAAAGATTCTTATGTACTGAAATATTTTACATTAGTTTCTTTTCATTGTTTAGTAGAAAATAGTGACAAGTTCTGATCTGCTAATGTCCACAAAAAATACCTATCTATTCATGATAAAATAATTTAGATGCAGCATTAACCTCCCTCTGTTCCATCAGTGGACAAGCCATCTGCGTGAGGTGTGCAGCACTGATGGAAAGCATTTTCTCATGTTCCTTCAAATACAGTAGTTCACACAGGAGATGATGGATGCATAACTTCTCACTGCCCAGGGATTTGTTCTGCCTCCAACACAGAAAAGAGATGACATTTACTCCCAAACTCTGAGTAAAGCCAGACAATGTAGTTCATCCAGTCTCAGGTTGACTCCTCATTTCCCTAAAAGGTGATGAGCTTTTTGGAAAATGTGGCTTTTAATCAAGAATATGTGGGATGGATGAGATCACTAACCGTTAAGGGCTCCTACTACTTTTGCTGAGGACCAGTGTTTAGGTTGGAGGATCACCATTATGCAACTCAAATTTGCTATAACTCCAGTTCCAGAGGATCTAGTGCCCTCTTTTGGCCTCCATAGGCACCTGAACACACATGGTACACATAGACTCATGAAGATTCACATACTAAAGCATAAAAACATGTGTTAACATAGTTTCAAGACTATCAAACATAGCCTTTCTACCAAAGGGCTTATGTAGAGAAAATTGAAAACCAACTTTTCTTTGCACTGAACTACTTCAAGTAGTTCTAAATTTATTTAGGTAAAGGATAGAGAGGTTTGGGTGAATTTCCATATAATTCTTGTTCAACTTTTCATTTATATGAATATGCACACACCCAGACATGCTTATATTTACATACACCCCCTATCTATTCATAGGTAAACTTGTGTGTCCTCAAGAGATTTTGCATATATATTCTGACTAGTTACATTTCCTCAGATCTAAAGGCCTAGTCTATTTCCTTAAGAAATACATATCTACTATAACATCATTTATGTTGACTTGAAGATACATGGATACTAATCCCCTTACCTTAATGATGACCTTGTGCCTAAGAAGATATGTCTATATCTGTTCTAGTTTCAGGCTCCAAATAAGCTTATTATGATAATTCACAAGCTCATTTTCCTCTTTCTCAAAGTTGTGACTTTTACCCTGGAATTTTTTAAGTTTTTAGGTCATATTTGGAACACATAAATGTCTGGGGACTTATTATCAAATAAGTCATAGAATGTAGAAACTGTTAATCAAATGTAAGAATTTACATTGAAATGCATTATTAACCCTCCCAGGGTTCCTTATCATTTATAATTACTTCTCTGTCATCTTTTACAGTATTTATGCTGGTAAACAGTAATTTCTTCCAATTAAACTGGCTGTCTCCTGATGCCTGTACTACGGTCTTAAAATAACAGAGAAGTTGCTGTGTCTTTAATTAAGATTAACTCTAATTTGGGCTGTATTCCTTATTGGAAAAGGGAAGGCACTCCCGAATGCAATGGAAAGTAGTGCTGCTTCTCCTTCAACAAGATGTATCTTCTAATATATTAGATATATTAATATATACAATTATGTATATTTTAATAATAACTTAATGCTTGAAAACGTTGAGCAGGCTCAGTGATTTGCCTACGGAGGGCATTTTAATCACATCATCTTCAAGTGTTGACAGAATCTCCTCCTGAACTATTACATAACTAACTCAGCCCAGTAGGAAAATATGAAACACTTGGGGTCAGGTTTTGGCTACCATAAAGTAACTGATGGCAATATTCTCAACTTTAGTCACACCATCCTTAGCTCAGTTTCCACATCAGGAATCTCCCAGACTGAGTGGGAACAGTAAGCAGAGCTTAGAGTTCAGGTCATCTTTGGCACTTGCCTGACTTTTGGTAAAACTCTGTTCTTTGTAGTTGTAGGACAGAGTATCCTTTCTTTTCTAGCTGGAGGTCAGGAGTACCCAGGCCCTGATGGTCACCATAGTCCCTCCAGGTGAGCATTCAGCACCCATTCACAGAGCTGAATCTGCTCTCCCAGAAAGATCATTATTCTCACCTAAAGGAGCCTGTGCCTTCATGATGTCAGCTTGAGCCTGTTGGCATGAGACAGGGTCACCTCCCTTCTGATCCTTTGATCTGTACCTGTTGTGATATCCACAAAAGTGCTTCACTGTCACCAAACAGAGGAACTGAATCATGGGGCCATCACAATGAGCAGAGGCCACAGGGTGTTGTAAAGATCCTGCATAATACACATTTGTACTTCATGTATTTTCAGGACTGAAAATTCAGAGAGGCTTAAAGTCAATAGAACTGTCAGTCATTTTCTTTATCATCATATATAAATTATATTCTATGGTCTACCTTGGTTTTATTTTACTTTTTGTGACATACAGCTGGACTGATTTCAGAGATCTTTTGAATGAAATGCACATGGGAAGCTCCTGTTCTTGACAACTGTGGTGTCTGAGTTGCCATTGTTAGAAAGCTATTATTTATAATTAAAAGCAATGGAGCCACAGCTTGCAATGCTATGCTATTGGGATGTAGAGGCTGGCTCTACAAATTTGTGGCTAGTCTGTGCTACATAGAACCATCTGAATAATGTTGAGTGAATGAATGAATGAATGAATGACTAAAACATATTGAACATTTACTGTATTAGCATACAAGCACTTTTTTAATTCCTTTTTTGTAGTATGGAATAGAGTTCATTTAGGGCATGAGAAGGGGAATTGAGAAGGGAATAGAAACAGAAAGGAAGAGAGAGGGGAGAGGAAAGAAGAAGGGAGGAGAGGAGAGGAGAAGAGAGAAGAGAAGAGAAGAGAAGAAGAGAAGAGAAGAGAAGAGAAGAGAAGAGAAGAGAAGAGAAGAGAAGAGAAGAGAAGAGAAGAGAAGAGAAGAGAAGAGAGGAAAGAAGGCTGGCCAGGAGAGGGGGAGCTGGGTGGGGAGAAAGGGAGAAGGGGCAGGGAGAAGGGGCGGGGAGTAAGAGAGTAAGAGCCACTTTTTAAATTCTTAAAATCTCTTCAGATTAGCCAGGTAAGGTGGATTATACCCTTCATTACTGTGGGAAATATTAAAAGTGATCCTACCACCAGTGAACTCTTCTGCCCCTCCAGGGCACAACACCATGTCCTGGCGGGGTCCCGCTCTGCACCGAGCTATTCTCTCCCATCTAGCTCTCACAACATCTCACCTGTGTTCTCTCTCTTCCATAAACCCCTGAAATTGGTGGACCCACATTCCAGTAACCAAGTAAATCAAAACTCCTAAAGCTTAATTATTTAATCAGATTTATGTATAAATAATAGTACAATTTACAAGATGCCAATAAGAGCCAGTTGATAATGATAAAAGCTTTATACCAACATTTCTTTTTTTATTATTCATAACTTTTTATTTTTGGCTTTAAAATTTTTTTTATTTCATTCAATATATTTTTTATTTACATTTCAAATGATTTTCCCTTTTCTGGTCCCTCACTCCCGAAAGTCACATAAGCCCCCTTCCCTCCCCCTATTCTCCCACCCACCCCTTCCCACTTCCCTGTTCTGGTTTTGCCTTATATTGCTACACTGAGTCTTTCCAGAACCAGGGGCCACTCCTCCGTTCTTCTTGTACCTCTAACCTTATTAAAAACTTAGCGGGAAGGAAGAAGTCGGGAAACACCCTCTTAGAAGCAAAGGGGAGGGAGGATGGGGTGAAGAACTCTGGGAGGGTGGACTGGGACAGACAACTTTTGCGATGTAAGTAAGAGAAAAGGAAAGAAAAGAAAAGAAAAGAAAAGAAGAAAAAATCAAATCAATCAAATTCAAAATAAACAAATGAATAAAAAAAAACTTAGCTATTTGTGGCTAGTAAATGCCACACAGGTCCATATCTGAGGCCATTGCAGTTCTTCTACCTTCTTCTCCTGTGACTGTCCCACAAACTCCTAGATCTGCCTCCCTTTTCCTGTCCAGTCACAGGCCTTCTACTGCCCTGATATGATTGGACATAGAAAATCCTGCAACACTTCATCTCAATGCAAGGAAAACTGAGGTAGAAGAATTGCTTGAGTTGGGGGGTCTACCTGGACTACATGGTAAGACCCTGTCTCACACAACAACAATGCATAATACAAAGTAAGAACTGTTATTAAGCCTGTACAAGATAAGTATTGCTATTACTGTTTTTTCAATAAACAAACCAAAGATCAAAAAGTGCATATTTTCTGGGTGACACAATGTTTGTTTGGATAAAGGAAAGATGTGCAATGACTGTTTCTAATTCTAAATCCTATGGCTTTTGTGGATCATTCATTCATAGAGAAAAATTACCTGGATCAAAGTTGGCATAGATCAACAGGAAAATCCCCGAGTCCTCAAATGATCAGTATATACTCAACCTTAACTCTCCACAACTCCTCCAAGAGATGTGGGAATTGGTGTTAAAAGGATTTACATCTATAACCAGAAGAAAAGCCTGCCATTGAATAAATATATCTCACTGCCCATTGGCAGTACATTGAAATAGAAAAAGTGGAAACGTGTGGAATATGAATGGAGTAAGAGGTAGCATATCTGTGTGCTTTATTACAGCTTATTACGATTCTCTTTTTTGTTCCACAAGAGCCAAATAAGCTTTAAATAATTCTGGAATATTCCTTGGCATCCACCACTTTCTTTTTTTCATTTTAATATTTTTATTTTCTATATTCTTTGTTTACATTCCAAATGATTTCCCCTTTCCCAGATCCCCCCTCCACATATGTCCCATAAACCTTCTTCTCTCCATCCCTTCTCCAATCACCTCCCTCCTTTTTCTCTGTCCTTATATTCCCCGCCAATGCTAGATCAATCCTTTCCAGGATCAGGACCCTCTCCATACTTCTTCATGGGAATCATTTGTTATGCGATTTGTGCCTTAGGTATTCAGAGCTTCTGGGCTAATTAATATCCACTTATCAGAGATTGCATTCCATGTGTATTCTTTTGTGATTAGGTTACCTCACTTAGGATGATATTTTCCAGATCAATGAACAATGAAGCTGACGGATGTAATCTTCATAAAGAATGATAAGTTTGCTAAGACAGGAGAGTTACACCCTCACGCACATTTTCTTCCTCCTTTTCTGTATGAGGGAAAGGCTGTCCTATAAAAACCAATCTGTGCTCTGATCATGCTTCCCAGATGATTTTTACAGTACAGTTGGCTAAGCATTACCAAATACTTACTGCATATTGTTGAATGGAGGATTCATGAGTGGTTTGGAGTCTTGACAAAAACTTGGCAAGCCTTTTAGGATAATTCTCCCACAGTAGATCACCAAAATGAACTTCGGCCAATGATTTCACGGAGGAGCAATGACTATTTGAAGATGTATCTCCCTCTTTGCCTGGGATTTTTTTTTAAAGGGTTGGGCTTTACAGATTACTGTTAACAGGCTTACTTGTAGACTCTATTGGAATCTACATTTAACTACTAACTACTACTGAAACTACACAACAGGTATCATCTTTCTATGAATCTCTTACTTTAGGATTTTTTACCTTAATTATCTATTTCTGTCACTTTTTCTAGTAAAAATGGTTGTTAAAGTTATGCTTTTAAGAAAAGGTCAAGCATAAGGCAGATAAGCAGTAATTTGCTAAAACCTTAATTTATCAAGACTCAGCATGACCCCACAGGACAGTCCACTTGTTTAGAATGCATAGATTCTTCAACATAACTGTACCCTAGAGATAAAATGGTGTCTCTGGCTTGTAGAGTCAGGTCACACAAACTTACCCATGCCTAAAGTTTCTTAAAAGCAGTGCAATACATATGACATAATATTCCCAACATAGCATAATAAGTAGAAACCCATTTTATGCCATTGTGTCTCTTTGTGATGACTCTCAGCTCACTCTTTAGCATGATGAAATCATGTCAAGTCTTCATGGCAGGCACGCTCATGCTTGCCTCTCTTATTCGTTACAATACCATGAATAGGATGTGATTTCCCTCATGTTGATAAGGATGAATTTGAGCTTGTTTTCATAAGTCTAGAAGGTTATCCAGGGCAAAGTATGATTTCTGACATAACATGGTTTAAAGAAATCTGTTGAATTCAACTTTCTGTGTATTGAAGTAGCAACAACCATCTTTGTATTCAAATAACCAACCATGTGCTATTCCCTTGAGGCTGTGATTAGAGACTTGGATTTGCTTTCCAATTTCACTGACCATTACCACAAAAAGCCATGGAGAGTCACCAATTATATTTGTTGCATTGACCCACATAGAAAAAAGTAGTTTTTAAAATTTGTTTTGTTCTGAGGTTAGGGATACTCTAGTCTAATATTTTATCCTTTATTCTTCTCTTCAAAGCTATATCAAATAATTCTATTGTCTTAATTCTGTTTAATATGTTATATATATATATATATATATATATATATATATATATATATATATATATATATATATAATCAATAAAGTAAGGCTTACAAGCTAAGCATGAAAATGAGGAAATTTGTTGAATGTCTGAAATGGCAAAAAGCTCTTTCCTTCATCTCCTGATGTGCTGCTGTCCCAACCTGCTTTTGCTTTGCATGACTTATAGAGTGAGAAACACACTATTATCTTTCTGGTCTCACTGTCCTGTTTTAGAAAAAGTGTAAATCTCACATATCCTCTATGCCATGCCACTTGCATCGTTGATGCCCAAATGCATCTGGCAATGATAGAGAGCGCTCACAGCCTCCTCTCTTCTCCATCTTGATGCTCACTGCTAGAGTTCAAATCCATGCCTTTGTTTTGGGGGCTATTGAGTTACATTCTCATAATGCTTGAGGTCTAGTTTTGAAATCCCCCACTTCATCACCTACATTATGTTGTTTTGTTCTGAAATAAAATAACTTTGCTATTTAGAAATTTAAAATCATTCAGCAATTTTTCCTAACTTGGGACAAACAACAGCAAAAATACCCCACAGTTAAACCCCTGTTTATAATATGTATTTTTCATTTAACCCTCTACAGTTTCCCAGTACCCTTCATGACCAGCCTTTCTTGTGTTTGCTGATGTTTAACCTCTTTCACTTGAATAAAACTGTTAATAGTTAAATATAAAATCAATTTAAATGCTAAAACTGGTATAGACACTTCTTTCTCATCCAATCCAGAAAATAACTTTACTTCTTCCTTTATTAGTAATTGCCACTCTATGCTTGCTGACCAGAGTCAGATATAGCTGTCACCTGGGAGACCCTGCTAGTGTATGACAAATACAGAGGGGGCCACTCTCAGCCAGCCATTGAACTGAGCAATGGGTCCCCAATGAAGGAGCTAGAGAAAGGACCCAAGGAACTGAAGTGGTTTGCTGAGCCATAGGAGGAACAACAATATGAGCCACCCACTACTCCCAGAGCTCCCAAGAACAAAACCATCAGCCAAAGAGTACACATGGAGTTACCCATGGTTCTAAGATGCATAGGCATCAGAGGATGGCCTTGTTGGACATCAAAGGGAGGAGATGCCTCTGGTTCTGGGGGAGGCTCGATGCTGCAGTGTAGGGGAATACCAGGACAGGGAAGCCGGAGAGGTTGATTGGGGAACAGGGGCAGGGGAGATGGGTTATGAGACTTTCTGGGGTGGGGAACCAGGAAATGGGACAACATTTAAAATGTAAATAAAGAATATATCTAATAAAAAGTAATTGCCACTCTAAATATTTTTATTATGTACATTTATTTATTTTATGTGCATATCCACGTGTGTGAGGAGGGAACACGTGCATGCCAGGGTGCACATGTGGATACCAGGTACACTTAAGAGTCTGTTCTCTCTTCCCACAATGTGGGTCCCGTGGGTTGAACTCAGGTCTTCGTGCTTGCTTGCATGTACTGGCTGATCCACCTCACCAGCCAGCTTTTATCTCTCTTCTGTTCCACAAGCCTGGCCTTCATTGTTTTATTCCACTGATCCTGTTCTCCTGACCTCCCTGTTGCTATAGGTTTAGGGTCCATTTTCCCCACATTTCTAGTTAGATCTGACAGCTCTTCACTTCCTTTTCCTCCTTGACAGATTTTCTTCCTTCCACTCAGTGATGTCATATCTTGTTTGCTTTCTACTTCTCTGGTGATCTTTATTTAGATTCCATCACAACCTCTTCATCCACTACCTGGAAACTAAACAATAGAAATTCTTAGCACAGTCATAAACTCTCCTCTTGCTTGACATGTGTATTAGAAAACAACTTGGTATGTTTGCCGCATGCTTTCTATCCATCAGATACAATGTGAGAAATAAAATACAAAGTTTGAGAAGCAGATCTTGACATCTAGCAGTTGAGCTGACAAACCTTCCAAGGCCATGTTCACCTCCTGCTGGGCATACATAATCTTCCTATCATTATATAAGGTCCTCTGAGACCAGGAAAAAAGACAAGCCCTTTATATAACTTTGTCTAAGAGAGGTCAAAGATGAGATTGCTGTCTGGAATGCCAAGCAGTCCCATACTTAGACTCTATAAAACATTAAGAACTACTGGGGTTTCCCATCACAAATGTATGTGTCCTTTCTTAGTGACACCACCCCTGCCCAAGGGCAACCACTGCTTGTTTGAATCTCCCAAATCCCAAATCAAAGTTCAAATCCTGTAATAGAACATTTACCCTCCTTACTGAGGAGTTCCTTCCACAGTTGCCTCTTTTGTACGTTCTATTCCACTCTAATGAGCAATAAACCAGATTTACTCAGCTACATGTGTTATGATGATTATTGAATGGAAAACAAGGATAAGATAAGCATTTTGAGTATATTACCTCATCTCTCCTAACAATCCCTACACATTAAATTGTTATCTTACTTAGTGCACATAAGAACAGAGTGAGACTTAATGACATACAGTGTTTTATCCAGGATTATTCAGTTGGTAAAGGATTTGAATTCAAGTGCTTGATATTAGAATGGATCATTATTTGAATGGAGATTCCTACTTCATACCATCCCTTAACTTCAGATATATGGATTCCCTTGCTGGTGCATACCTTGATATAGTCAATTTAAACCAATATACCCAAAATATTATAATTTCCATATGTAATCAATATGATACTTTTTAATATAGCATGTTTATTTCAAGTGAAGCCATTGAGATCTATTGTGTATCTTACACTTATTCCATCTCTCAATTTGACATTTCAAGGCCTCAAAAGACATATACCGTTAAACAACAAAGCTTGAAGCATGGAAATATTTATGGTTCAAAGTAATGTTTAATTGTAGCTTTCTAATTCTAGCAAAAATATCCACCCGCCTAAGATAAACTAGTTCTATAATCACAACAAATATTCGCTGACTTTTCAATATACAGGATGGCAGGACTAAACATTCTTTCCACATTTAAAATATTAGCTTTCTGAATAGAAGCTTAGCTAGACTGTGACAGATTTAGTTATCACAATATAATCCATGTATATTTGCAATATATTGACTTGGCTTAAAGGACTATATCTTGCTGTCAAATTTTAATATCACAGTCTGACTGTAACTACAATTTCATGAAGGGAATTTTTAGCTTATCAGGACCTTCACATTTTCTAAGAGTAGAAAAATGTAATTCCAGAATGCATAGAATGCAACTGAAATTTTCATTATTTTCTTCATGGAGCAATCATTCAACATTATCTTCTCTTAGAAAGAGGAATAGACAAATTATATCCTGAGCTCCTAAATGAACTTATTGATAATTGAAAAAACATGAGTGTGCTGAGCTCAAAAACATAAAAGACTATTGATATCTGTTGCTTCCGATTGAGAAGATGGTAACACTAATAAAGTCTTCTTTAAAGAAACACTAACCCACAATGAGAGGAATATAAAATTAAAATATATGACTCTCCTACTCTCATGAATGTACATTTCGTTGGAGATGATGAAGCTATCACAGATAAATTTGAGTAGAAGAGATAATTTGATTTATAGGAACACATGATATCTTCTTAGAAAACAGAAATACCATATAGGGAAGACCTTTTCACCTATCACTATCTTCTGATTATGTTCTTAATATTTATTTGTAAACTGAAAATGTCAGCAATAAGAGAACCATGAGCGTATCTTTACATGCTAATATCATTTACATGTTTTTGTTTATAACATATAGACTCATATATAGGTATACCCTGTGTATCCAGGGGTAGCATCGAACTCATATGGTAGTGTTGGGGTGATCTTTCTTTGCATTGTATTAAGGTGTGTCTTTGTGTTTTCAATTGTTAATTCTGTAGGCAGAGAGCTAAGTGCTGGCAGGATATTGGTATTACTGTTTTTATTTGTAAATACTTGTCCTTCCACTCATGCCCAGAACATGAAGGTCAGGTAAACCCTAAGAGAAGGTCTGGGCATTGTCTTACTGCTAATTTATTATAATAAATATCTGACAACCAATAGCTAACACAGGAAGTACGGAGGTAGAACTTCCTGGTAGGCAGAGAAACAGAAAGGATACAGAGGCAGGAGAATCCAGAGTCATGACAAGGAACAAACAAATGGGAACTGAAGTGGTCATGACACAGGCCTGGAAGTTAGGTTAAGTTAAACAATAGCTGAGAGATTACTCTAGTAAAAAACCAAAAGCTTTAAACTCTACAGAGGTCTCTGTGCCCTATTTATACCACAGGCAGGTGTGAGAAAGTCCCACAAGGTGGCCGAGCATGGCCTTGACAAATCCAAAACAGGAACAATCTAATATTTACTTTAAAAATGGAGAAAGGGTATACTCCCAGGAGTGGTTTGGTTGTATCCTCAGGTGGAACTATTTCCAATTTTCTAAGGAACCACCAGACTGATTTCCAGAGTGGTTGTATCAACTTGCAATCCAACCAGCAATGGAAGAGTGTTCCTCTTTCTCTACATCCTTGCTAGCATCTGCTGTGACCTGAGTTTTTGGTATTAGCCTTTCTGATTGGTGTTAGGTGGAATCTCAGGGTCATTTTGATATGCATTTCACTGGTGACTAAAGATGTTGAACATTTCTTTAAGTGCTTCTCAGCCATTCAAGATTCCTCAGTTGAGAATTTTCTGTCTAGCTCTGCATCCCATTTTTAATAGGGTTATTTGGTTCTCTGCAGTTCAAGTTTTTGAGTTCTTTGCATATTTTGGATGTTAGCCTTTTATTGAATGTAGGGTTGGAAAGGATCTTTTCCCAATCTCTGGGATACCGTTTTGACCTATTGACAGTATCCTTTGCTTTACCTTTGCTTTTCAATATACCCAAAAGATGCTCCAACATGTAACAAGGACACATGCTCCACTATTTATTTATAATAGCCAGAAGCTGGAAAGAACCCAGATGTCCTTCAACAGAGGAATGCAGAAAATTTGGTACATTTACACAATGGAGTACTACTCAGATATTAAATTAACAATTTCATGAAATTCACAGGCAAACTACAGTATAGAACATAATCAGGGAAAAAGTGTGATTGATGCTTCAGGAGATGTATATATTTATTGCCATTAACTCACCATTAAACATTAAAACATTGTAGCACAACTCATATATATGAGCACAGGTGTCAGTTAAAAACAAGATACAGTTATAAAACCTATGATAAATTATGGCTTTTGAGGCAGGAAAACATTGCACCACAGGAAAATGACACATAATATAATTTTGGTAAGTTTAAAGTAATATGTTTGGAAATAGAAAAGGAAGAGATGTAATAAAGAAATATTTTTTAGGATTTTTTATCTTCATTCTTTAAATACACAATCTTTGAGTGCTCCCAAATCTACTCAAATAAAAGAACATCCTAGGCTAATATACATACAGCATAAGTATTTGAGCACACACACACACATAGACAGACACACACACACACACACACACACACACACACACGATCCCATTCCAGCTTCTTATTTTATCATTGTTTAAGTTTCTTTGAAGTAGAACTTTCATTTCTTTAACAACATTTCCCTTTGGGAGAAAAACACCAGTTTTGTGGCTTCATATAAGCACTGATTAAAACCATGTGCTTAAGAGGTGTATTCCTTCTACACTGTGGAAGCTGGCACTGGGACAGGTGACAGAGAGCTACCTGGCCACTCTTTCCATAAAATGGCTTTGGATTACTTGGGAAAACAATAAGAGTTATCTGCGTATATCAGCAGCTCCACCAGCTTTGCTCCTTTGGAACTAGGAGCTCCAGAAACCATGGGGCATGTGTGGTTTCCTCTGAGATGTCAATCGATGGCCCAATGTAGAAGAATGAAATTAGAGCCATATCCAAATGAACTTCAAATGTATCAGATACCTCAGTCTAAAACCTGAAATTCTGAAACTGCTACAGTACCCTATGAATATAAATGTAGGAGAGAATTTTCTGAAAAGGACCCAATTAACTTAGGGTTTAATGCTAACAGTTGACAAAGGGGCCTTCATAAGATCCAAAAGCTTCTATACAGCTTGGGCAACACTCAATGAAAAGAAAAGGAAGTCCACATAGTAGTGAAAACATCTTTGTTAACTCTATATCTTATAGAGCATTATATGCAGAATATACAAAGAATCACCCTTCAAACAAAACAAAAATTAGAAAACAAAGGATCAATAAAAAGAAAACAATAAAAGTGAAATATGCATCTGGACAGAAACTTGGTTTTGTCTTTTTGAAACTAGTTACTCTAAATGGTATTAACACCTGATATTTTTAATTTACATTTTCTTGATAATAGTGACAGTGATTTTCTTCATATATTTGTTGGTGATCTGGGTTTCATTTTCTTAAAAGGGTATCTATTTAAAGCTTCAGTTTTTCTTTTAATTATTTGTTATTTGTTAATTATTTGTTGTTGAGTATTTGAGTTGCTTATATTTTTTAAACACCAGTCCTTGTCAGGTGAACAATTTACAAATATTTTCATTTTAAAAAAATATTTTAAATAAGTCTTTGAGACTTTCATACATTGTATTTTGATCCCATTCTCCTCCCTTTCTCAACTCCTCAGATTCATTCTCCCACTCCACACCTCCACAACTTTCTGTTCTCATTTTAAAAATGTCAAGTCCAGTTTGTAGAGCCTAGAAAATCTCAGGTGTTGACTGCCAGAGGCCACACCCTAAATCTTGAGTGTACAGCTCACTACAGGTGCCCATTGCCAGAAGCTCCTTAGATGCAAGGAACATGATGCCACCTCCCTGCTTCATTCTGGGAGTCTTTGTCCTTTACGTGGCCCCTCCACAATGGTTGCTTTTTGGCTGTACAGAAACTTACTAGTTTGATAAAGTTGCATTTGTTTACAACTATTTTCATTTTTCTTGATCAGTAAGATAATACTCAATGTAAGTCTTTTATTAAAAGTTCTTAAAGTCTTAGTAGTTATTAAAAAATTGTCCTTTGCCTTACAGAAACTTTGTAATTTTATGAGATCCCATTTGTCAATTCTTGATCTTAGTGCATAAGCTATTGGTGTTCTGTTCAGGAACTTTTCCCCTGTGCCTATGTCCTCAAGGGTTTTCCCCAGTTTCTTTTCTATTAGTTTCAGTGTGTCTGGTTTTATGTGGAGGTCCTTGATCCACTTGGAGTTGAGCTTAGTACAAGGAGATAAGAATGGATCAATTCGCATTCTCCTGCATGCTGATCTCCAGCTGAGCCAGCACCATTTGTTGAAAAGGCTATCTTTTTTCCACTGGATGTTTTCAGCTCCTTTGTCGAATATCAAGTGACCATAGGTGTGTGGGTTCATTTCTGGATCTTCAATTCTATTCCATTGGTCCACGTGTCTGTCACCGTGCCAATACCATGCAATTTTTTTTAACACTGTTGCTCTGTAGTATTGCTTGAGGTCTGGGATACTAATACCCCCCAGAAGTTCTTTTACTGTTGAGAATAGTTTTAGCTATCCTGGGTTTTTTGTTATTCCAGATAAATTTGAGAATTGCTTTTTCCAATTCTCTGAAGAACTGAGTTGGGATTTTGATGGAGATTGCATTGAATCTGTATATTGCTTTTGGCAAGATGGCCATTTTAACTATATTAATCCTGCCAATCTATGAGCATGGCAGATTTTTCCATTTTCCGAGGTCTTCTTCGATTTCCTTCTTCAGAGACCTGAAGTTCTTGTCGTAAAGATCTTTCACTTGTTTGGTTAGAGTCACACCAAGATACTTTATATTGTTTGTGGCTATTGTGAAGGGTGTCATTTCCCTAACTTCTTTCTCAGCCTGCTTATCCTTTGAGTATAGAAAGGCAACTGATTTGCTTGAGTTGATTTTATAAAGGACACCGTCAAAAGGACAAAATGGCAACCAACAAATTGGGAAAAGATCTTCACCAACCCTACATCTGATAGAGGGCTAATATCCTATATATACAAAGAACTCAAGAAGTTAGACCCCAGGGAACCAAATAACCCTATTAAAAAATGGGGTACAGACCTAAACAAAGAATTTTCGCCTAAAGAAATTCGGATGGCCGAGAAGCACCTTAAGAAATGCTCACCATCATTAGCCATTAGGGAAATGCAGATCAAAACAACCCTGAGATTTCACCTCACACCGGTCAGAATGGCTAAGGTTAAAATCTCAGGAGACAGCAGGTGTTGGCAAGGATGTGGAGAAAGAGGAACACTCCTCCACTGCTGGTGGGATTGTAAGATGGTACAACCACTATGGAAATCAGTCTGGCAGTTCCTAAGAAAACTGGGCATGACACTTCCGGAGGACCCTGCTATACCTCTCCTGGGCATATACCCAGAGGATTCCCCAGCATGCAATAAGGACACATGCTCCACTATGTTCATAGCAGCCTTATTTATAATAGTCAGAAGCTGGAAAGAACCCAGATATCCCTCAATGGAGGAATGGATACAGAAAATGTGGTATATATACACAATGGAGTACTATTCAGCAATTAAAAACAATGAATTCATGAATTTTTTAGGCAAATGGATAGAACTGGAAAATATCATCCTAAGCGAGGTAACACAATCACAAAAGAATACACATGGAATGCAGTCATTGATAAGTGGATATTAATTAGCCCTGAAGCTCTGAATACTGAAGATACAGTTAGCATATCAAATGATTCCCATAAAGAAGGAAGAAGAGGGCCCTAATCCTGGAAAGGCTTGATCCAGCATAGTAGGGGAGTATCAGGACAGAGAAAAGGGAGGGGGAAAGACAGGAGAATGGATGGAGAGAAGAGGACTTATGGAACATATGGGGGGGGGACTGGGAAAGGGGAAGGTTTCTAGAATGTAAACAAAGAATATAGAAAATAAATAAAAAAATTAAAAAAATATTGTCTGGTTGATATCCATGGGAGATTTGCCCTTTTTTGAAGAGAAATGGGGAGGGGAGTACATGGGGGGTGGTGGCAGAGAAGTGATAGAATAGAAAGGGACTGGGAGGTGAGAGAGAAGAAAATCAGGATCAGGATGTAAAAAGTTGAAAAATATAGAAATTCCATTGATATTTTTATATTGATTATATGTCAAAGTGATGTAACTCGGGATATGCTAATTTACATAAAATGCTATTGGAAAAATTTTTAGAGGATTTTTTAATTTATAAATGTTTATGTTATAGGAAAATATATCTTATTTTATTTCATTGATCTGTGTAGATATGTAATTATATGTGTTTCATCCCATACTGTTTAAGTATTGTAATTTATTGTAATGGATTCTTTTAATTTTGAGGAGAATTAATAACTTGACATAGCTATTTGTCATAATTATCTTTTATATTCTTTGTGGAACTTTTGCTCTGTATTTTATTATATAATATTAAGGTCTGTTTCTGAGTTTTAGAGAAAGCTACTACTATTTTTATTGTTTATTTAGCAAATATCAAAGTATGGGAAAATTGATTATTATAAAACTTGATATTTATCTTTCTCATTACAGAGAGCATCACCAGATCTTTAAATATATTTCATATATATATGTATATATATATATATATATATATATATATATATATATATATTGCAAAACATTGTATGTAAGTCATCTAGATAGACATTATTAAAATTATTCCAGAATTGGGATAACATTGCAGAATCAGCTAAAGTATTACATAGTCATACAAATATAGTCTTCTCTATCAGTTACAGAATAATGGATTTTTCTGCCATCAAATCAGAATAATGAATTCTATTACTTTTTCAGTTAATTCCTATAGACTTTCTAATTATACAATAAGATTTTATAAATAGTTATTTTTTCTTCATTATCAAGATTTATATCACCCATTTGTTCTTGCACTGGCTAGTGCTGATGACATGATAATAATTAAAGGTAGCAATTAAATTGGTTTCTCCTTTGGATCCCAGCTCTCCTAAGAGTAGCTCTAGCAATTCAATGTAAGTTAATATAGATTTCTTTACCCAATTAAGATGTATGATTTTGTGCCCATTCATAGTGTTTGTGGGATATATATTTCTTAACCAGATCATCTATTTTGTTTGTGTTTTGTTTTTTTATTTAGTGTGTAAACATTCTGTTTTAAGTAGGTTAATCATAAAATTTGAAATGGAAGAGTCCACCTATCTCTCTAGAATCCAAGCTCTGGACCAGAAGAAGTAAGTGTGTATCTTCAGGCTGGACCTTTGTGTGAGCCACTCCAGAAACTTTAAGATTGGTGAGAGTTGTTGTAGGTGAGAACAGTTCTTGAAGTGAAGAAAGCTGCTCATAAGGAGAGAGAGATGTTGGAACAAACCTGAGTAACAGACACAAGCTGGGACCTGTCTTTTTCTACTTCCAATTTTTTTTTTTTTTTTTTTTTTTTTTTTGCCATATCAGGGATGTTGGCTTTTCTTTTTTTTTTTTTTTTTTTTTTTTTTTTTTTAATTATTCGATATAATTTATTTACATTTCAAATGATTTCCCCTTTTCTAGCCCCCCCACTCCCCGAAAGTCCCGCAAGCCCCCTTCTCTTCCCCTGTCCTCCCACCCACCCCTTCCCACTTCCCCGTTCTGGTTTTGCTGAATACTGTTTCACTGAGTCTTTCCAGAACCAGGGGCCACTCCTCCTTTCTTCTTGTACCTCATTTGATGTGTGGATTATGTTTTGGGTATTCCAGTTTTCTAGGTTAATATCCACTTATTAGTGAGTGCATACCATGATTCACCTTTTGAGTCTGGGTTACCTCACTTAGTATGATATTCTCTAGCTCCATCCATTTGCCTAAGAATTTCATGAATTCATTGTTTCTAATGGCTGAATAGTACTCCATTGTGTAGATATACCACATTTTTTGCATCCACTCTTCTGTTGAGGGATACCTGGGTTCTTTCCAGCATCTGGCAATTACAAATAGGGCTGCTATGAACATAGTAGAACATGTATCCTTATTACATGGTGGGGAGTCTTCTGGGTATATGCCCAGGAGTGGTATAGCAGGATCTTCTGGAAGTAAGGTGCCCAGTTTTCGGAGGAACCGCCAGACTGATTTCCAGAGTGGTTGTACCAATTTGCAACCCCACCAGCAGTGGAGGAGTGTTCCTCTTTCTCCACACCCTCTCCAACACCTGCTGTCTCCTGAATTTTTAATCTTAGCCATTCTGACTGGTGTAAGATGAAATCTTAGGGTTGTTTTGATTTGCATTTCCCTAATGACTAATGAAGTTGAGCATTTTTTAAGATGCTTCTCCGCCATCCGAAGTTCTTCAGGTGAGAATTCTTTGTTTAACTCTGTACCCCATTTTTTAATAGGGTTATTTGGTTTTCTGGAGTCTAACTTCTTGAGTTCTTTATATATATTGGATATTAGCCCTCTATCTGATGTAGGATTGGTGAAGATCTTTTCCCAATTTGTTGGTTGCCGATTTGTCCTCTTGATGGTGTCCTTTGCCTTACAGAAACTTTGTAATTTTATGAGGTCCCATTTGTCAATTCTTGCTCTTAGAGCATACGCTATTGGTGTTCTGTTCAGAAACTTTGTCCCTGTACCGATGTCCTCAAGGGTCTTCCCCAGTTTCTTTTCTATTAGCTTCAGAGTGTCTGGCTTTATGTGGAGGTCCTTGATCCATTTGGAATTGAGCTTAGTACAAGGAGACAAGGATGGATCAATTCGCATTCTTCTGCATGCTGACCTCCAGTTGAACCAGCACCATTTGTTGAAAAGGCTATCTTTTTTCCATTGGATGTTTTCAGCCTCTTTGTCGAGGATCAAGTGGCCATAGGTGTGTGGGTTCATTTCTGGATCTTCAATCCTGTTCCATTGATCCTCCTGCCTGTCACTGTACCAATACCATGCAGTTTTTAACACTATTGCTCTGTAGTATTGCTTGAGGTCAGGGATACTGATTCCCCCAGATTTCCTTTTGTTGCTGAGAATAGTTTTAGCTATCCTGGGTTTTTTGTTGTTCCAGATGAATTTGATAATTGCTCTTTCTAGCTCTGTGAAGAATTGAGTTGGGATTTTGATGGGTATTGCATTGAATCTGTATAGTGCTTTAGGCAAAATGGCCATTTTAACTATATTGATTCTGCCGATCCATGAGCATGGGAGGTTTTCCCATTTTTTGAGGTCTTCTTCCATTTCCTTCTTCAGAGTCTTGAAGTTCTTGTCATACAGATCTTTCACATGTTTGGTAAGAGTCACCCCAAGATACTTTATACTGTTTGTGGCTATTGTGAAGGGGGTCATTTCCCTAATTTCTTTCTCAGCCTGCTTATCCTTTGAGTATAGGAAGGCCACTGATTTGCTTGAGTTGACTTTATAACCTGCCACTTTGCTGAAGTTGTTTATCAGCTGTAGGAGCTCTCTAGTGGAGTTCTTTGGGTCACTTAGGTAGACGATCATGTCGTCTGCAAATAATGATAGTTTGACTTCTTCCTTTCCAATTTGTATCCCTTTGACCTCCTTATGTTGTCGAATTGCCCGAGCTAGTACCTCAAGTACAATATTGAAAAGATAAGGAGAAAGGGGGCAGCCTTGTCTGGTCCCTGATTTCAGTGGGATTGCTTCAAGTTTCTCTCCATTTAGTTTGATGCTGGCTACCGGTTTGCTGTATATTGCTTTTACTATGTTTAGGTATGGGCCTTGAATTCCTGTTCTCTCCAAGACTTTAAGCATGAAGGGATGCTGAATTTTGTCAAATGCTTTTTCAGCATCCAATGAAATGACCATGTGGTTTTGTTCTTTGAGTTTGTTTATGTAGTGGATTGTATTGATGGATTTCCGTATATTGAACCAACCCTGCATTCCTGGGATAAAGCCTACTTGATCATGGTGGATGATCGTTTTGATGTGTTCTTGGATTCGGTTGGCAAGAATTTTATTGAGTATTTTTGCATCGATGTTCATAAGGGAAATTGGTCTGAAGTTCTCTTTCTTTGTTGGATCTTTGTGTGGCTTTGGTATCAGCGTAATTGTGGCTTCGTAGAAGGAATTGGGTAGTGTTCCTTCTGTTTCTATTTTGTGGAATAGTTTGAAGAGTATTGGTGTTAACTCTTCTTTGAAGGTCTGGTAGAATTCTGCACTGAAGCCATCTGGTCCTGTGCTTTTTTTGGTTGGAAGACTTTCTATGACTCCTTCTATTTCTTTAGGCATTATGGGACTGTTTAGATGGTCTAGTTGGTCCTGATTTAATTTTGGTATTTGGTATCTGTCAAGGAAATTGTCCATTTCCTCCAGATTCTCCAGTTGTGTTGAGTATAGGCTCTTGTAGTAGGATCTGATGATTTTTTGGATTTCCTCAGTTTCCGTTGTTATATCTCCCTTTTCATTTCTAAGTTTGTTAATTTGGATACTTTCTCTGTGCCCTTTGGTCATTCTGGCTAAGGGTTTATCTATCTTGTTGATTTTCTCAAAGAACCAGCTCCTGGTATTGTTGATTTTTTGTATGGTTCTCTTTGTTTCTACTTGATTGATTTCGGCCCTGAGTTTGATGATTTCCTGCCTTCTACTCCTCCTGGGCGAAATAGCTTCTTTTTGTTCCAGGGCTTTCAGGTGTGTCATTAAGCTGGTAATGTATGCTCTCTCCATTTTCTTTTTGGAGGCACTCAGGGCTATGAGTTTTCCTCTTAGCACTGCTTTCATTGTGTCCCATAGATTTGGGTATGTTGTGTTTTCATTTTCATTGTGTTCTAAAAAGTCTTTAATTTCTTTCTTTATTTCTTCCTTGACCAAGGTATCATTGAGTAGAGTATTGTTCAGTTTCCACGTGTATGTGGGTTTTCTGTTGTTTCTGTTGCTATTGAAGACCACTTTTACTCCATAGTGATCAGATAGGAGGCATGGGATTAGTTCTATCTTCTTATATTTGTTGAGGTCTGTCTTGTGACCAATTATATGGTCGATTTTGGAGAAGGTACCATGAGGTGCTGAGAAAAAGGTATATTCTTTTGTTTTAGGATAGAATGTTCTATATATATCTGTTAAATCTAATTGGTCCAAAGCTTCAATTAGTTTCATTGTGTCCCTGTTTAGTTTCTGTTTTCCTGATCGGTCCATTGAGGAAAGTGCAGTGTTGAAGTCACCCACAATTATTGTGTTAGGTGCAATGTGTGCTTTTAGTTTTAATAAAGTTTCTTTTACAAAAGAGGGTGCCCTTGCATTTGGGGCATAGATGTTCAGGATTGTCAGTTCTTCTTTTTGTATTTTTCCTTTGACCAGCAAGAAGTGTCCCTCAGGGTCTCTTTTGATGACTTTGGGTTGAAAGTCAATTTTATCTGATATTAAAATGGCTACTCCAGCTTGTTTCCTGAGACCATTTGCTTGTAAAATTGTCTTCCAGCCTTTTACTCTAAGGTAGTGTTTGTCTTTGACCCTGAGGTGTGTTTCCTGTAAGCAGCAAAATGTAGGGTCCTGTTTACGTATCCATTCAGTTAGTCTGTGTCTTTTTATTGGGGCATTAAGTCCATTGATGTTAAGAGATATTAAGGAATAGTGATTGTTACTTCCTATCATTTTTGACGTTATTTTTTAAATTTGAATGCTTGACTTCTTTTGGGTTTGATGAAAGGTTACTATCTTGCTTTTTCCAGGGTGAAGTTTCCCTCCTTGTATTGGTGTTGTCCTCCTATTATCCTTTTTAGGGCCGGGTTTGTGGATAGATATTGGGTAAACTTGGTTTTGTCATGAAATATCTTAGTTTCTCCATCTATGGTGATTGAGAGTTTTGCTGGATATAGTAGTTTTGGTTGGCATTTGTGTTCTCTTAGAGTCTGCATGAGATCTGCCCAGGACCTTCTAGCCTTCATAGTCTCAGGTGAAAAGTCTGCTGTGATTCTGATAGGTCTTCCTTTATATGTTACTTGGCCTTTTTCTCTTACTGCCTTTAGTATTCTTTCTTTGTTTAGAACATTTGGTGTTTTGATTATTATGTGACGGGAAGTATTTCTGTTCTGGTCCAGTCTGTTTGGAGTTCTGTAGGCTTCTTGTATATTCATGGGCATCTCTCTCTTTAGGTTAGGGAAGTTTTCTTCCATAATTTTATTGAAGATATTTGCTGGCCCTTTAAGTTGTAAATCTTCACTCTCCTCTATGCCTATAATCCTTAGGTTTGGTCTTCTCATTGTGTCCTGGATTTCCTGGATATTTTGGGTTACAAGCTTTTTGCAGTTTGCATTTTCTTTAACTGTTGAGTCCATGGTTTCTATGGAATCTTCAGCATCTGAGATTCTTTCTTCTATCTCTTGTATTCTGTTGTTGATATTTGTATCTCTGTCCCCTGATTTCTTCCCAAGGCTTTCTATCTCCAAAGTTGTCTCCCTTTGAGTTTTCTTAGTTGTTTCTACTTCTGATTTTAGATCCTGGATGGTTTTGCTTAGCTCCTTCACTTGCATGTTTGTGTTTTCCTGTAATTCTTTAAGAGATTTTTGTGTTTTCTCTTTCATGAGCTCAGCCTGTTGACCAAAGTTCTCCTGTATTTCTTTAAGAGATTTTTGTGTTTCGTCTTTCATGACCTCAGCCTGTTGAGCAAAGTTCTCCTGTATTTCTTTAAGTGTTTTTTGCATTTCCTCCTTGTTGGCTTTTGTATTCTCCTGGATTTCTTTCAATGATTTTTGTGTTTCCCTTGCAAGGGCTTCTAACTTTTGATCCATTGTCTCCTGAATTTCTTTACGTATGACCTTCATGTGTTCCTGTACCAGCATCATGACCAGTGATTTTAAATCCAAATCTTGTTTTACTGGTGTGATGGGGTATCCAGGACATGTTGGTAGAGGAGAATTGGGTTCAGATGTTGCCATATTGCCTTGATTTCTGTTAGTGACGTTCCTGCGTTTGCCTTTTGCCATCTAGATCTCACTGGTGTTAGTTTATCTTGTCAGTGCTGGACTCACCAGTGCAAGCTGCCCCTTCCCAGTTGGCCTCTGGTGCACAGCTTACCTCCTGCACTGCTTGTAGACAGTGTGCTGCTGCCCAGGCTGTTCAGATCCCAAAGCAGGCACCTGAAGGCTCCCGCTGGGGCCCGCTGGATTCACTGGAGCACACTGACTTCTCCCAGCTGGCCGCCCGGAAGCCCAGCTAGCCACTTGCAGGACTTGGAGATGTAATGCTGCCGCCCAGACTGATCTGGATCCGGAAGCGGAGAGAGTAGAGCTAAGGGCTTCCGTCTGAGGCCTTGCCCCAGATTGTGTCTGTGGAGCAGATGGAGCCCGTGTGCACTCCCAGGGAGTGCCGACGGAGTATGCTACTGTGACCTCCCCTGTGTTCCGCTCACTCCGCTGGGCAGCCGATCTGCCAACCGGGCTGTCGCACACAAGGTTAGCCTGGCCGCCCAGTCCCTGAGTCCAGGCAAAAGCCTGGGAGGCCAAGGTCCGAGCAAAGTTCCCCTACGGCTTTGACTGTTAATTGGGTTTGCCAGGTGACTAGGATGGCGGGCGTGTGCGCCCGCGCTCCCTGAAAGCGCAGGGAGAGTCTGCTTTGCTAACAATCACCTGGGCGGGTTGACTCACAGATGGCCCACCAAGCCGCCCAGTTCTTGGGGTCAGTCCTGTGCCTTTTGGGGCCTGGACCCCCGCTTTGTTAGCCTTAGGCTATGCCTGTTACAGGTCTGCCCGCCTGAGCTCTCTGTCGTCCTGCAGGCAAAATGGCAGCGGCGCGCTCGCAGGCCTGGGCAAAAAAACCTCCTGGTTGGGTTGGCACCCCGATGGCCCCCCGACCCGCCCAGGGCCTGGGTGCAGGCCAACGCCCGTCGGGCTCAGACCACCGCGGTGTTGGCCTCGGATTATGTTTGTGTACCTCAGTCTGTCCGATTCCTGGAGTACGGAACCAAGATGGATGCTCCTCTCCTGACTGGTGGGAGGCCGAGTTCTGAAGTGGCCTCCGTGCAGGAAAGGCGCCGCACAACTGCAGCTGCTTGCTGTCCGGCTGGTCAGCGAAGGTCAGTGGTCGTGGGCGCAGGGCCTAACTGGTCCCTGTGACGCCTTGGTTCCACTGCTGGTGGCCCTTCAGCTGGAGCAGCCACTGCTGCTGCTGCTGCCGCCGCCGCCGCCGCCTCAAACTCCTCTACTTCCAATTTTAATGCTGCTAAAGTCATCAGAGTTATTTTAAAGGGCATGTGTTTGGCTGAGACTGTGCTGTTAAAGGAGGAGGTGCATGCAGTATGAGCTGGAGGTGGTTAGCCGGTGACCTGGGCCCCTGTCTTTGTGGCAACTAGAGGTCTATGCCAGCCTAATAATTCAGGCCCTGCACTCCACTTTGATCTATTCTCCTCTGGGCATAAGTCTAGTAAAGCAGTGCAAGTTGGGTCTATGGAGGCCGTGAAGGCGAGCTATGCAGTGGTTCCAAGGCACACCAGGATAAGAAAGCAGCATGACTCTTAGAAACTGGACGTGGGTTAATGGACACTGGAAGGTGGTGTCTTCCGTGTATGGCACTGTACTCATGTTACCTTTAACTATTTATTATTTGGTTTTCTTTTGCATGTGAGGGTAGGAAGGGAGCATTGACAACTTGCAGGTGTCAGTCTCTCCTTTCAACATGTGTGAACATTTCATACATGGATATATCACATATTTATAAACTCATCAGCCCATAAGATGTTTCCTATGTGCCAAAATAATAAACTATCAGCTAATTTTAAAATAATAAAGTGATATTAATTAAAATTATATTTTTTATGACTGCTCAAAACCCTTAGAAGTGATGTCCATTCACTGAAGTTAATGATGTGATTCTTTTCAGTTTTCCTAGGTTCATCTAGAAAGGATTTGGGCACACATACCCTTACAATTAAAAAATAAAACTATATCTGATGGATGTGCTTTTAATCCTCTGCCCTGTTCTATTGATGACACTCTCTTCTCTTAGTCTTTGTCTTCAGAGGGTCCAGATCACATCTCACGACACAGATTAGCACTTGCTCAATTGAGTTAATGTGTAAATTCTCAAGAACTTGCAGAATTGTATTGACTAATTAGTGGGCGGGCGGAGTCACTTCATGCCTCTCTGTTCTAGAAATGCTGGATGACTTTTTCATTAAAGTTAACTATTTCTTAGCATATTTATGGTGGGGTAGATGAAGATTGCTGTTTGCTCCTCACATTGTGCTGCAAGATAATCCATTTTTTAATTCCAAGAAGTTGCCCAATTGACATAGGGGATGCTTTGAATGTTGATGATGGTATGTCATCGCAAAAGATATCAAGTTACTCTCCTACAACTTATCAGAGATGTTTATTCATGCCTACTGTGTGCATAGCAGTGAAGCAATGGTATAAAATGCCCTTTGGGGTCTTTCCTCTCAATCATTTGTGCTAAGAACTATGTAACTCCTGTTTCCCAAGGGTACTTGGAAAACGGTAAATGAAGTGATAGCACAAGGTTTACTTTAACAACTGAAAAAATGTGTCATATGTATTAATGTCAACAACTGGAATCTTACCTCATTAGACAACTTCTGGATCTGAGGTTCTGATTATTATTCTAGGCAGAAAAAATATGCTAATTATTCACTCTGAACGTAGAAGGGGGAAGGTGTAAAATCTCCCGTTAGCCGCGTGACCACAAACTAATTGCGTGTCATGTGTCAAAATAATGCAGCTCACTGTGCCCAAAGCAATTAGACACACAGAACTCCATTAATGAAGCACTGTCTGTCACCAAAAGTGTTTTCTGTGCTATAGTTGAAGATTAAAATATTAACTTCTCAAATATTTATGATAGTAACTGACAGCATTTCAAAATGTTGCCTTTTAACAAAAGCTTTCTATTAAGAATTAGTTTTTAATTTGGATTTTATATTCAAAGACTATATTAACATATGGAGATGAAATTTCTTAGTGTGTGAAGAGAGTTTTATTCTATAAAAGGTGGATTACTTTTAGATAACTTCACCATGCTATTATGCTTTTAATGTTTTTCCTTAGAAAGGGGATTTCTAGGCTTTTGACCCAAGTGTCCTTTTTCCTAAATGACACATCCACTGGAAAAATCTTGCACACATGTTGGCTTCATACCTACATGTTAATACCTATTTTGTTCAGGTTATTCAGTTCTGAACTCATTATAATAAGCAAGGCATCATGGTTAAATATTTTATACTTTGTGTATTGTCTGATGATGTAAGAAGTGTCCAGAGGAGAGGATGCTGGGAATCTCAGTGGTCTTCTGCAAATGAAGCTGTCCCAGTGACACAGTCTGCCATACTTGATCCACTTACTAGTGATTGCTCTCCAGGCGCCATGCTGAAAGTTCAACATTTTTCTTTTTGAATGTTAAACTCTTTTTCTGTTCCCTTACTTTTGTAAACCATCTGATTCTGAACTAACAAACACAGTGCATAGTTGACTCTATTGTGGTTTGTGCCTCAATTTGTTTGGGGGTTATATATCATGTATGGTATGTACATATGTATACATGCATATGTATTCACATGTAGAGGTATATGTTGTAGAAGGAAAATCTGTACTTGTGTGCATGTAGGCCCAAAGGTGATCTCAGGTCTCTTTCTCTGTCACTCTTTGCATCCTTCACTGATGTAGGGTCTCTCTCTCACTGGACTCAAGAGTTTGCCATGTTGGTACTCTAGCTAGCTGGCTTGCTTGGGGTCCTCTTTCTGCAACTTCTCAACACTGGGCTTAACACGTACAGATAGACATACAGATAGACCATCCCATAGACCTGACTTCTCAGTTGGTTCTGGACATCTGGGCTCTGTTCTTCATGTTAGGGGGTGAGTGCTTTATCCACTGAGCAACCATCTCATCCTCTATCACAAACTAGAGGCTTCTTCTATATATATATCTTAACATTGTTTCTTTATCAACTGTTTACCAATTTTATGAATGAAGATATTATATTCTTTTTTCTTCCAGATCCCTTGGTTCCAGTTTACTGAAAATTGGTTATGCTGTAAGGCATTTAAATTTGTACCTAAACAGTGTCGTTCTTATGATTTCAAATTTTAAAGGAGTGCTGGTTTTAAGTTTAGCCATGTTAAGTTTTTACATTAAAAGTGTAACACTCACTTGAATGTTTTTGTGCTAGGCACTATTTCTTTATTCTTTATATCTTTATTTATGTACCTGAACAGCATTGTTACTGAAAACCATTGATTTGTAGTATAAATTGGGAGGAACCCATTTTGTGACTGCTTCAGTAATTTTTTTCTGCCTGGTCAGCAAGTTCTCCACAGTTATTAGCTGAGTCTTTACTCATTAACACCTCGAGCACAGTGATGCCAGATTCTCTACTGTGAGGTACAAGATGAACACTAACAAGTGTTTGGCTGCTGGGGCCTGACATAGAGTTTCTGAGGAAACTGACAGAGGCATGGTGTTTATAGCTATGCTAAGCTGGTCCAGTAGCTGCCTACATTGAAATTGGAAGGATCATTATTTCAAACCTTCAGTGAATTAACATTGAATATCAATGGAGACAGTCAATTGATTTTCACATATTGAAAAAGTTAAATAGAAAATAACATCTTTAAACACTCAGTGATAATTGACTTAGCATGTGTTTCTAAGCAATCCCTTTGGTCCACTCCAACATTGTATTTTTCATGGAAAAGTGGAATAAGATGAAAACGTTGGAGGGACATGACTCTTCAAGAAGATTGTTGTCACTTGAGATGATTATCTGCAAGTAAAATCTTACCAGCCCTTTAAAATATATTTTCTAGTTTTCTCATAGTCCTTGTCTTCCTTCCTCTGTCCCTCATGGTCTCCCTTTGCTATTAGTTAGCTCACTCTGGAAGCATGGGCCATTGCCTTCCTTAACATTATTCCTTGTTCCAGATTGTCCACAATTTTCAAATACCTTATGATTTAAAGTAGAAAGCATTCACTTATTTTTTGTTTCCTTGTTTAGGTAACTGTGTAAGCATACACATTTTCCAAGTTTTATTTCGTAAGTTTGCTCAATTGAATGTGACAGAAATGCATACTCTATGAATAAAGTGGCTTTTTCACACTGGTACTTTGTGTAGCTTAACTCATGGTCTGTTTAATAGTTGCTGGTATTAGCAATGTTTTCTATGTATTTACTAAATTAGCAGATATTTTATTTTTTTTTAATTTCATTCATTTGATGTATTATTGTGTGAAATTGTGCTAATGTTAAAACAATCAGATAATATTAAATTTTATTCTATTTTTATATACATGTGTGTTTTTTTAATTTTTTTATTCGATATAATTTATTTACATTTCAAATGATTTCCCCTTTTCTAGCCCCCCCACTCCCCGAAAGTCCCGTAAGCCCCCTTCTCTTCCCCTGTCCTCCCTCCCACCCCTTCCCACTTCCCCGTTCTGGTTTTGCCGAATACTGTTTCACTGAGTCTTTCCAGAACCAGGGGCGACTGGTATTTCTTCTTGTATCTCATTTGATGTGTGGATTATGTTTTGGGTATTCCAGTTTTCTAGGTTAATAACCACTTATTAGTGAGTGCATACCATGATTCACCTTTTGAGTCTGGGTTACCTCACTTAGTATGATATTCTCTAGCTCCATCCATTTGCCTAAGAATTTCATGAATTCATTGTTTCTAATGGCTGAATAGTACTCCATTGTGTAGATATACCACATTTTTTGCATCCACTCTTCTGTTGAGTTTTATGTTTGACTCAAATGTTATCAATAAAGTATTAGGATATATATGTGTACATATATCTATATCTATATCTATATCTATATCTATATCTATATCTATATCTATATCTATATCTATATCTATATCTATATCTATATCTATATCTATATCTATATCTATATCTATCTATATCTAATCTATATCTATATCTAATCTATATCTATCTGTCTAGATATGGTCAATTCATGCACTCAGCATTTGCCTTGGAATTTAAGGCATTTCCAATGGGTCACACCCACCCCTTTCTTTCCTATCATATACTTCAGGTTCATTTCTTGAGGTAGCGATTTCTTAAACATTTATATTATTCCATTTTTATTTTTAAATATGGAGATGTATTATAAATACTGGATGCTTTGAATGAGGTCATTCAGATTTCAGTTTAGGGGCCTCTATGATAGTAGTCAACTATCACATGCTACCAAATTGAGCTTACATATTTATTTATTTATTTATTTATTTATTTATTTATTTATTTATTTATTGCTATTCAAGGTCTCAAAGTTTAATGAAGAACTCCAAATATACATAGGGAGGGGGAAAAGTCTGGAAGCTTCTCAGCAGAATCAGTTCAGTTGCTCCACAGGTAGCTAGTGTTTCTCAGGAGACTGCAGGTCCTTGAAGAATAGACTTTACCTTTGAGCACTCCACCCTAGGTGAAGGGGATTATGGCTGACACAGGAGTTCCCACTCAAAGGTCGGGAGAGGAACTTCACATATGGTCGATAGTAAGTTCCTGCCAGGTGGCATGGCACCTCAATAAGGCTCTCTACAAGGATCTATGCCTATGAAGCTAAATTGTTACCCTTTGAAAGTTAGAGTTGTGTTCGCCACATTTTGTTATCTAGTCAATGTCCAGATAAGAAAGATAAACTTTGTTGGCTGTCTACACGTGTGCATGTGCATGAGTGAATATTTGCATGTGTGCTCCTATGTATGCCTGGTGTATGAGCATGTGTGCATGTGACTATTCATGTCTGTGTGCAGGTGTAGAGGCCAGAGGAGGATGTGGGGTGTGTGGCTCTGACAGTGTCTACCTTATTCCCTGTGGCAGGGACTCTTATTGAGTCTGAGATTAGGCTAACGGTCAAATAAGCTCAAGAGATGTGATCATGTCTGCCCCCCCACGGCACTGAGTTTGCAGGCACATGTGTGGCCGTATCTCGCTTTTTGCTTCATTCAGGTTCTAGGAATTTGAGCTCAGGTCTTTAAGCTTCTCCTGTAAGCAGTCTTACCCATTGAGGCCCCTACCCACTATCCCGTTGTCTTGTTTCAATCTTAGGATATATCTTCCCTCCCAACAACAGAGACTTTTCTTCACTACAGTGTCTCACGTGTCTCCACCTGAGCTCACTAGTGGAGTGGGTGGTGCATATTAGTAGAATAAATGAATGAATGCCACTTCAGAAGGATCAAGAAGCCAAGAACACTGATATTTCTATAGGGAAAGTTTATTTATTTATCCTTTGTTGGTTCAAAGTCCTGTTTTGTTTTGTTTTTTTTTTCCATCCCTCCTTCTGGCCTGTAATACAAACAGAAACACTTCTGCTTGTTGCTGGCCGGGGCTCTTTTAGCTGTAAACAATAGAAATTAACATCTAGCTTGTCTAAGCAGATAGCATATTATACAATGCACTAAGAGTCTTTTGCTTTATTGCCTACCCAGCCATATAGTTCCTTCAGGCACAGCTTGATCAAGGTGTATGGTCAGTTCACGTAAATTTTGTCCTTCCTCTCAGACCTGTGTGTTGGTCTCCTCACTAGACAGATCCTTCTTATTTGGTCATATCTGGTTACTTGAGCCCCAAACATTTGAAGACAGTTTGAGCTTTTTGTTGCTCACCAGAATTTAAACTTTGACTTTTAACCAGAACTGACTTTTCCAATTAGAGCCTGGCTATGTGACATGAAGGTGAGGCTTCAGGGAGAGGAACGCAATTCTTTATCTTCTGGATTCTGAGCTCTGACCACTTGACCCTTAAGCCCAAGTCTAAGAACTAATTTTTCTGGAAATAAGAAAGCCATAAACCAAACCAAATCAAACCAAACCAAACCAAATCAAACCAAACCAAACCAAATGGAATTTTTAAACTGCAGATTTTGTGACAGCTTATAAATATGTTTTCTGTAATAATAAGTTGATACTCTGAACAAGCAAACAATAGAACCAAATATAATTTAATAATAAAATATAAATTCAAAGCTTTATGCTTTGTTTAGCAATGGTCCATTTCTCTCTCTCTTTTTTTTTTACAGTTTTATCATTATTATTATTTTCTTTCTTTTTTCAATTATTTTTATTGAGTATCTTCTTCATTTACATTGCCAAAGGTAAAGCCTTTCTCAATTTCACCCCTCCCAAAAGCTCCCCTCCCCAAAGATTCCCTACCCCTCCTTCCACCCCCTGCTTCCATGTATATGCCCCTCTACCCGACACATTTCCACCTCCCCCCACCCCACCTCCATCATTTTCCCTTTGTTGGGGCCTCTATTGAGCCTTTACCTGACCAAGACCACTCCTTCCACTGATGCCCAACATGGCATTCGTGTGCCACATTTTGGCTGGAACCATGTATACCCCTTGGTTGATGATTCACTCCCTGGGAGTCTTGGGGTGTCTGGGTGTCCGAAGTCATTGTTCTTCCCATAGGGCTGTAAACCCCTTCAGTTGAGCTTACATCTTAAACTCAACATTATGCTTTTGATACTGATTCATCTTGTTACTAGTATCACACAATTCTCTACTGATATTTAATAGACTAGCAGGTGGATATGCTATCTTGATGGGAAATTTTTATTCCTTCCCATGCTGCAATCTTATGAATAATATTGCTATCCATGTTCATGTATGTCTCCTTATATGCATGGATAAAGGCTATTATGGGAAATTTCTGGGTTGTTGGATTCCTAAGAGAAAATGTTGAATTATCTCCTAAGATAAGCCTGAAGCTGAAGTTGGCATCTTGCCTTTCAAGCAGTACTGCATGTGAATTCCCATTGCACTTTTGCTCGCCAATCATGTTATAATGACAACTCTCAGTTTGTGTTAGCTTAGGCATTTTGCTTGTTTTCATTTCTATTTTGTTATTTGTTGTTTGATCACAGTGGAATCCTTAGAGGGTAACTCTACCGCTGAGCCCAAAATTTATCAAAATATAATTTGTTGAGCTTCTTTTTTTTTCTGGAGCTAGAGGGTCCACTTTATCAGAATTGAATCTCCTTTCCTCATTTACTACTTGATGTAGTATTCAAAAGTTGCTAGATATAAGTTCAATATGCATAAATTCAATTCTGTGGAGTTGGAAGGATTGCTCTGCATTTAAGAACCAGTCCTGCCCTTGTATAGGACCTTCATTGAGTGTACAACGTCCATGTCTGGTGACCCACAGCTGCTGGTAACTCAGGTTCGAGAGGGATCTGATGGGATCGCTGGCTTCTGAGGGCAGCTATACTTGTGTGTACACCCACCTATCCACCCACCTACCCACCTGCACACATAAATAGTTTTAAGATTTTTAAAAATAAGTTGTACTTTTATATACTACCAAGGGCATCAGATTCTACTATTTAAGAACTATTCTTTGAATTTGTAATCACAAATAAAGGCAACAGAAGATGTGATGAAGCTTAGGGATATTTGATTTATTTATATGGTATATCTGACGTGTGTGTGTGTGGAGGTGAAAGGACAGCTTTTCAGAGCTGACTCTCTCTTTTCATCAGGTAAGTCACAGGGGTCCAACTCAAGTCAACAGGCTTTCTGGTAGCACCTTTACCTGTTAAAATGTCCTGCTGGCTCCACTCTGATATCTCTAAGACATAAATATCATCAGGTAAGATTTTTCCTATTAGCTCTCAAGACCCATAATGGTTAATGTATCAATGCATGTGTTGAGGCGTAGCTGAATGAATATAATAATTTTTTTGAAAAATGAAACTATAAATAATTTTAAAATATCCATTAATGGTAATAACTTTCTCTGATATTGATGAGGAAAAGAAAATATGTTCAGTAAATACTATTGGGGCTGATATACTAAAATTTTTATTAGGTAATATTATGTACAAAAATAAACCAGATAAATAAACTTAAAGGGAAATATTTTACATTTTGGTAGCCAAATAATTCACTTAGAATATGGAATAATATCTTAAAAAGTAGAAACTATAAAGGAGAAATTAGTAAGTTTAATAATGTTAAACTTAAGATATAGAGTCAAGTCATATATTCTTATGAAGAAAAGTAAAAGAATTTTGAAAATATCAAGGAAATTTTGAACAGACAAAAAAAGAACAATATACTAAGGAATGTGGAATATTACATAGCAGTTTATGTGAGCTGACTAGGGCCATGGGCATCGTCATTTATAACCCTCTGGTGAGAAAGCATGGAGACACTGACCTTAATTTTTAGGCTCTGCCAAAACATACCCTGACCCTATCAGACACATAGGGGTGTTAGCTAGGTCTGACAGCCATTACTTAGGATATGGAGGGAGAAGAGTGGGATGCGTTTTGTCAATGGGGAGAGTCTGCCCAGTTCTTTTTTTTTTTTTTTGCAGTTCTTTTTTTAAGTTTGACACCTGACTGCTCGTTATATTTGCTATGGCTTTTAGCTGTCTAACATGTTTCTAAAATATTTTCACATTTCATCTTTCACTTTATTAATTTATACTAATTGGGATATGTTATGGTTGCTCTGGGTTTTCTGCAGTTTCTAATTGGAAATCTATATGGATCAAAGTTAACAATTGTCCTTTGTGGGCCACTGTACCAACTGGTAAAAGGAAGACATGTTCTAGTGTTTCCTTTGAAAAATCCACAGGTCAATGAGGATTATAATTATAGTGTAAAATAAGGAGTGAACAACAAAATGAACAAAAACTTGGTCTTGAAGTCTATATGGCAATCCCAGGTATTCAAGACAAAGTGAATTATATATTTAAAGATGATGTAGAAAATCCAAGGAATGAAGTATCACAGTTTGGTATTTCATTGATAAAGACTGAAAATGCCGACTGTGTTTTGAGGATGCCGATGTCCCATGACTTCAGTAGATTTAGATAATATAATATAATTCTGTCTGTTGCTCCAGTCCAACACAATTTTCACAGTTTGTTTGCTGGACACTTTTACTACCTATTGCTCTGTTTGTTCTAATTATGGAGATGAGGTTCATTCTTAGTTTCCTCCATAAATAGTAATTAGCTCCTTAGTGAATAATGTTTTCAACTATACATAAATATATATTAAACCAGACTATTGTGCTGTAAATCTTATTCAATTTTACAGCTCTGACATTCAGAAATGAAGCTGTTTTTATTTTGGGGAAAATTGAACTCCTGGTTGGGAAACATGGGAGCTATGGAGATCCATGAAGTCAGGGCTTGTGTAGCTTAGTGTTGTATTCAGTAGGACAAAATGAAACAGTTGATCACTGCTGTAATGGAAACTTATTCTACTGGGAGAGTAAAGAGGGTCATATGGGTTTCAGTGGCACTGTCGATAGAACCCTCAGGTTGGTGCTTATACTTGATTTGGATCTTGGCAAATGGGAAAATTTGATGAAGTCAGAAAGTGAAAGAAAATTTCTAAGTGGACAGTGCCATCACCCACAGCCATGGCACCATGACTGGTGATTATTTGAAAGTTAAAAGTCAGACTGCAGACAAAACTTTTTGGGGTGCTGGTTTAATCCTAATTAGTTTATCAGTTGGGAACCTTGTTAAGGGTTTATCATGAACAAGTTATTGTATCCAGAATACTGCCATTAAAGATATTCAACAACTCACAGGACAAAAACACAAGAAAAATAAAATCTTAAACCAAAAGAAAGTATGTGTTGGACAGTAAGAATAAGGACCAGTTTCTGAGCATTCAGGGAACTGAATTTTGTTTTAGTGCCCCCAAAACACAGAACCCCCTTTCCAGAAGCATTCTTTCAACAAGAACCTCATTATCTCCCCTTTTACATGCATTCCCCCCTCAGTTTTAGAAAAAGTTATAATGTGAAATATGAAGTGCCCTATTGTCTTTCTCAAGATGTGGTTATAAAAAAAAGGAAGCATTAGAAACAGTGTACAAATTGTTTAACAACACACATATATTCAAGAGATTCGTCCAATGCTACAAAAAATTCGTTTGGTTCAATCAAAGCACTTAGGATTGTACAGCCTTTGATGAATATTCTAGCATCCCCTCCTGTCGTTTTTGTTTTCTATTCTGAAAGAACTGTAGGCATCCTAGCTAGTGCCTTTTACTTTCTCAGCTTGGCTGTGATGCAATGTTCAGCATTAGACTCTTAATCTCAGTAGGAGAAAGCTCAGCTGAGCTCTCCTAAGACAATGACATCCCTTGCTTCCACTACTCTGCTTTGTGATGTTGGTATTTTAATCTACATTAGGCAAAAAAAAGATAACATCTAAAACACTGGGTTACTTTATTGTGTAGTTTCCTTACTTATTATTAGCTGCATTGTTTCCAATAGTAGGCGATAAATGAAAGTCTAAGCCTCCTTGTTTAAAAGGCAAGGAAAGAAGACCTCTCCTTTTCTCCATGGTCCCTCTCAAACCTGTATACTGTTGCCTAGTTATGGAGTTCAGCCATTCAAGCACATCATGTTGCACTAGAATGTAGGATACATAGAGTTTGTATGCTTGTGTAGCCATTGCCTACAAATTGAAACATGTCCTTGTGGAGGAAGGAGAAAGTTTCATAAAAAGCAAGAAGCTAATGAGAGGAGGCCCAGAAAACTCAGGAGATTTACAAGGCTCAGGGAAGCACAGAAAATGACAAGACTCACATAGTCTTTTCTCTCAGCTTATAAAAGCAGTGTGCAATTACTGAGCAGGCGGCTGCAGAGATGCAGTTTTTATAAGTCATTACCCTTGCCAGACAGGTTTTTGGGTGGTGCAGCTGTCTAAGCGTCACTCATGTTCCTATAAGAACCCTCGATGAACTGACTCATTCACTAAGTTACACTTGGGTTTAGTTGAGTTGGTTCTTTGGTCTATTGACAGAGCCATATTTGCAATGACTAGAGATATTTATTTACAGCTCAACCAGAAAAGGAATTAGATAATATCCAACTTCACACTTCTGCTCACCTACTGAGGACATCACCAGGAATGATGGATAGACTACATTTGCTTTCCTTTCCTCCAAGAAACAGTTGAAGAACAGAGGTGGCAGGAGGTGGGGCTTCCCAGGAGTGGAGCTTTCAAGCTCCTGGCACACCTTCTGCTATCCCATCAGACATCATTCACAAGATACACACTCATAGGTAACTGCTAATGAGAATGAAATTGTTGACAGTCTGGAGGAAAATATCTGCCCAGAGCTGGTGAAGGAAGATATTGTGAGTGTGAAATCCTGTGTGTGTGTGTGTGTGTGTGTGTGTGTGTGTGTTGGCTATATCCCTGTGGGGTTATTTGCCTTGTTATCATTTTGAAACTTCCATTGACAATTTCTATAGAAGCAAAACGTTGGCAGAGAGAGAGCTTCATATATATGTTTACAGACTGGCGAGGTGTAGAGAGGAGCAGGGCACTCCTTTGTGGACAAGAATGGTTGATGAATGGTCAGAACTGTAAGTAAACTCCTGGGATTTCTCTTGAACTCTGTTGATATTGAATTCTTTTAATGAAATTTTATGTTGACTTTGGTGGTAATAACTACCCCCTCATCAGGTCCTAAGACATCGTTGAACAATTTTATGTACTTCTTTCTCTAAAAGAAATGTGCAATTTAGACTTAATACAAATGCAGCATCTAATGAAATCAAATCACATGAACTTGCTAATATTCAACCATTTCTGACCTACAAAAACAGCAGCTTCAACTAATATTACTAGTGTTCCCTTCTCCTTTAACAAGTACATGTAATACTGTGTCTCAAATTTTATTTCCCTTTTCCAGATTGAGTTGATTGAGGCGTCATATACAATACTATAGGATAGTTTTGAAAACCATGAAAATAATGGATTTTCATGATTAAATAAAGCATCAGTTTGCCCTGATTATAAGAATATGGAACCATAAGATACTAAGTTATCTCATCAAGGATATGCTTACATGTTCAGTCTTTTAAAAATCAAGTCAGGGAGCTGGTGAGATGAATCAGTGGTCCAGAATACCTACTCCTCTTGCAGAGGTCTTAGGTTGGATTCCCAGCACTCATAGTCTCAGTGTATAACTACTTGTATCTCAGTTCCAAGGGACCTCTCTAGTCTGTGTGAGAATCTGTACAGATGTGACACCCATACATATACTAACAAACACACACACATAACATAAATAAAATCTTTAAAAAAATTAATCAAAACAAGTTTATGAGGACTAAAGTATTTGTTCTGCTTCATTTTGCGTTTAGCTTTGGGATTATGCTATTGTAGTATGTCATTATTGGGTACTTGTTTTTATAAGTACAACTTTACCCTTCAAGTGCCAAAGCAAAGGAGATAGGAAGAACTGTAAAGCCAACTGAGTCTTCAAATTAAATTATATTTTTTATTCAGCCTGGGATATAAGCTAGGCTCAGTGATAGACCCAGAAAAACCACTTAAAGGGAACATGTAGAGGATCAGACTCAACTGACCAAAAAGGTTAGACCGAGGCATTTAACAAAAAATTCTATTTGTAAAACTGACTCAATTTCTAAAACTGTTGGACTGTAGAGTTGTCTTAATTTTTAGAAACTTGTAAAATAAATTACGTGATTCTAATTAACTCTCTTTGGGAAAGCCAATGGTGGTTTTTGAAAGCTTCAAAACCTTACCTTCTAGACAACTAGGGAAAAGGTAACAAATGGCAGGATTTGAAATGGGAAACTCAAGAGCATAATAAAAGTACTCGAAGATTTTGATACAGTGCTTCCTAAAGCCTGTGTCACAATTATGACAATTGTCAGAAATTTGTTTAGAAGAACTCACAGCATACATTAAAAACCAAAGTTTCTTGTGGCACTTTCTTTCCAAAAGAAACTTTCATGGTCAAAGAAAACTGTGAAATTTAAATTTTATTTAAAAAAGAATAGTCAGCCTGATTTTATACTCCATGGAAACACGAAATTATATTGATTAACACTGTGTGCCTTCTAAACCTCACTGGTCAATGTTTTCTCCCCAGTGAAGGGGATTTGACATGGAAAACCTCTGGCCTATGTTACAGCAGCAGTTATCAGACTCTCCTTACCTCCCCCTCTATTTTCTTTTTAAGGACAAATTTAGTATTCTTGTTGACTGCAGACCCTGCTTTAGTTTGGAACTATTAACATCTATCAGGATCAATTGTACATAGTTGAACTAAGAAAAATTTACTTGACAGCTTTAATGGTTGTGAAAAGCCATTGTAGAGAGGCAGAGAAAAGAACAAAAGAGGCCAGGGCTGAGCAAAGACCCAAAGGGGGGAGTTTTCCAGATTTTATCTCCATCCATCCATCCATCATCCAACCGTCATGTAAATGTACCACATTTTCTGTATCCATTCTTTTTTTGAAGGACATCTGGGTTCTTTCCAGCCTCTGGCTATTATAAATAAAGCTGCTATGAACATAGTGGAGAATGTGTCCTTGTTATATGCTGGAGAATCTTTTGGGTATATGCCCAGGAATAGTATAACTGGGTCCTCAGGAGGAACTATTTCCAATTTTCTGAGAAACTGCCAGACTGATTTTCAGAATGGTTGTACCAGCTTGAAATCCCACCAGCAATGGAGGAGTGTTCCTCTTTCTCTACATCCTTATCAGCACCTGAGTTTCTGATCTTAGCCATTTTGACTGGTGTGAAGGGGAATCTCAGGATTGTTTTGATTTGTATTTCCCTGATGACTAAGGATGTTGAACATTTCTTTAGGTGCTTCTCAGCCATTTGATATTCCTCAGTTGAAAATTCTTTGTTTAGCTCTGTACCCCATTTTTAATAAGGTTATTTTGTTCTGTGGAATCTAAATTATTGAGTTCTTTATATATATTGGATATTAGCCCTCTATTGGATGTACGGTAGGTAAAAATATTTTCCCAATCTGTCAGTTGCCATCTTGTCCTATTGACAGTGTCCTTTGCCTTAGAAAAGCTTTGCAGTTTTATGAGGTCCCATTTGTTGATTCTTGATCTTAGAGCATAAGCCATTTGTGTTCTGTTCAGGAAATTGTCCCCTGTGCCCATGTGTTCGAAACTCTTCCCTACTCTCTCTTCTATTAGTTTATAGAACTAGAAAATATCATCCTGAGTGAGGTAACCTAGTCACAAAAGAACACACATAGTATGCACTCATTGATAAGTAGATATTAGCCCAAAAGCTTGGAACACCCAAGATACAATTCACAGACCACATGAAGCTCAAGAAGAAGAACAACCAAAGTGTAGATGCTTTGGGGTAACAAAATACTCATGGGAGCAAATATGGAGACAAAGTGTGGAGCAGAGATTAAAGGAAAGGCCATCCAGAGACTGCCCCACCTGGGGATCCATCCCATATACACTCACCAAATGTAGACACTATTTTCGATGCCAAAAAGTACTTATTGACAGGAGCCTGATATACCTAATTCCTGAGAGGTTCTAACAGAGCTTTACAAGTACAGAGGTAGATGCTTACAGCCAACATTTGAACTGAGCACAGGGTCCCCAATGGAGGAGTTATAGAAAGGACAGAAGGAGCTGAAGGGGTTTGCAACTCCATAGGAATAACAACAATATCAACCAACCAGACACCCCAGAGCTCCTAGGGACTAAACCATCAACCAAGACATGGAGGGATCCATGGCTTTAGAGGATGGATGGCCTTGTCAGACATCCATGGGAAGAGTGGCCCTTGGTCCTGTGAAGGCTTGATGCCTCAGTGTAGGGAAATGCTAGGACAGGGAAGTAGGGAGTGGGAGGGTGGGGAAACACCCTCATAGAAACAGGGGGAGGGAGGATGTAATAGGGGTTGAGAGGGGACCGAGAAAGTGGATAACAATCGAAATGTAAATAAAGAAAATATCCATTAAAAAGGAACAAAAAGACTCCAACCATCTTCCTTATTTCAGACCCAATTCTGTACTTTTTTTTCTTGTCCATGTTTTCATAATCAAATGCATTAAAAGCATTCATATATGCTATGTTTGGGGCCTAGGAACTAGGTCACTTGAGAACACAGTTTGAGGTGGCTGAAGGGGCCAGAATATGTTTAAGGAAAAAGAGTTTCTCTTTAAAAGTGTAGCAAAGCACATGAAGAAACCTGATTTTGATGGGCACTGTTTGCCAGGTCACCTGACTAGCACTGCTTTGGACTCAGCTCTGTCCAGGAGCTGACCAAATAGCCAAGTGAGGAATGCTAGTGGTGTGTAGACTCACTTCCTAGAGCCACTCTACTCAACAGATCTCTCCACCAACCCATGTCATACTCATAACAGGTACAACTGGAAAAAAAACAACAACACTGATACTGGGTATGGTTATTTGAATCACTTGCAAATCAGTAATATGGAAAATGTGATTAAACTTCTGATAAACACCAGAAGCAAAGGAACCTAATTAATATTGCCTTCTGATACACCTTTATCATTTTCCCCAACGACATTAGAAAATATTTGTAATTTTTTTCTCTGATCCTGTCTTCTGGTGCAATTACATATTATAAAGCAATAACATTTTGAGAATCCCCCAAAAGGCGATTGTATACTGTAGTGGAGGAAGTGCCATTCAAGAATGAAGAGGCTGATTAAGAAATTCAACGACTTGGTTATGAGAATAATTGTATCTCCTCAACATCTCTTTATAATACAGTCAAAATCTTCCCAAGGAGAAGAAGAACATCCAAATAGAAAACAAAAAGGGGGAAGAAAGGAAAAACAAAACAGAGTGGAGACAGAGATTTTTACTTTCAGCTCATCAGATTTGCAAGGGACAATAAGCGAGATTCATTAGGCCATTTGTTTCTGTCATCTGCCATGATTCAAAATGAAATACTAAATGTTTCATGGACTCAGAAAAAGAGTAGAATTTGTCTTTGTGTAGGCTGTGCAAAGACGCTGTGGCTTACAGCCCCGTACAAGGGGCCTGACGGATGAAAGGGGGGAAGGGTGGTGCCGTCTGAATGATGATGGGCTAATATCACCCTCTTGTCAGCTGTAATAGGCTTTCCCTCAAAGAAATAATTCATAAAACCGCTACATTATATTCTATCCCTGACAGGCCCTATCTATCCTCCAACCCAGCAGGCTCACAACTAATAAGAAAATATGTGGTTCAGGAACCTTGAAAAATTAAACAGGTAGTTTATGAACAATTTGTTTCATGGCGATGTTTATTATGTTTATTAAATATTGAGCCTTTAATGTTTTCCCAGTGCAGATGATATCATAAAAATGCTGACTTAAGCCTCGGATGTATTCTTAGAAAATGACATTTTACAGCACTGGTAGTACATAGTAAATAACTAAATTATAGCAGCTTCTCCCTGTGTATAGAGACAGTATGTAGAAACTGTAATTTATAATGTATCTTTATGGACGTGTGTATGCGGGATGTAGCCGGGCATACCACGCTCAAGCTCCCATGGTAGTCTGAGGTTTAAAACTAAGCTGGGGAGTAACACTCTGTTAGTGCCTATTTTGAGGAAAGTCAGCTTGAAATTTGTTTTTATTGCTTGTAGTAAAGGAGACACCTTGAGTTTAGAGTGTCTGGCATCTAAAGTACACAGACTCTGGACACTAATAATAAACATAATTGGAAGTGTTACTTTGTGTCATTTTTATAGGAATCTTTTGTGGGGGGGTCTCTCTGGAGACTGATGCATGTAAGAATATGAAGGTAAAATAGCTCCTTGTAATGTGTGTTCTTTACTTGAAAAGTATCAAATTAGATGCAGAAACTCCTCTGTGGAAAGCTGGAGGGCAGCGAGCAAACACATGGACCATGGTCCTCCTGTGTGCACACCTTGTGCATTACCAGCTGGGCTGTCATAATAGATTTAATCAGTGTGACAGTAAATGATTGTCTGCTGTAGACAAGCAAGTGGAAGATTATCAGCATCTTACAGGGTTAATGGCCCTTCCATAATAAACAATACCCACAGTATGAAAATAAGGCAATAATTCATGCCCAGATTTCAGAAAGCACATGCCCAAAGTGATTTACAAAGGAAGTTGGATCAAACCTGTGGTTAAATGCTCTAGCATTGCAGGGCACAGCTTTACTGAACTCAGAAGGACATCTTAATTTACTGTGTATACCCACAGAGAAGCACACGCATAGGCATTGGTAATGAATACACTCTCACAGGGTTTTACTGAGGATAGCAGTACATACAATATGAAAATTCCAGTGACTTGTAAACTATCAACATAAAGAAGATAAATTCAGTGTCTACTTGAGATAAAGCTGTCAGAACATCAGCTTCCAACTTGGGGAGTTACTTAGAGGCCGCTGATAGACCTTTGTTGTCTAATACTTTTATCCAATGGGGCAAGAGAGACAAACTGGCCCCGAGCTTTGCGGAGGATGTTGGTGACTAGCACCCACATGAAGTGTGAACTTTATAAATCGTGAGGCTGGGTCAGAGGTAAACAAAAGCTGAGCTTGCACACAACAGGAGAGCTCTAACTCTGAAGAACAGAAAAGAATTGTGACTTCTATTTTAGATAGTAAACCAGTTAATGATCAGCTGGGATGCATATCTAAAAAATCAGAGAAAGATACTCCATTATCGGAAAGGTTGAATTTAAAGAATGAGGCTGGCCTTTGTGTTTCCACTCTTTAGCTTCGGAGTTGTTTTGAAACCACCTGCCATTACAGAAGGACACTGCAGAGGACGTGGACAGAAGAGAACAAGGGCAGTGAGCCTGAGGAACAGGTCCTCTGATCAGGGCCTGATTTAGGGACTGGGAATCAACTGCATTCCTTCTCCCCCAGTGGGCAGTGGGATGAATGTAAATTAAGTGTGTTTTTATTTTACTTGGGTGTGTGTGTGTGTGTGTGTGTATGTATGTGTGTGTGTTTATATACCTGTGTGTGAAGGCCAGAGGACAACTGCATTGTAATTCCTCAGGGGCTTTCTACCTTTTGAATAAGGCAGAGTCTCACATAGGCTGGCTAGATAGCCAATGGTTTCCAGGGACGCTCTTATCTCTGCCTGTGTCTCCCTGCCCCCCACCCCATCCTCTTAGCACTGGGATTTCAGACAAACGTTACCAAGCTCCCCTTCTTAACACTGGCCCTAGTACTTGCAAGACAAACGATTGACTGAACCCATCTCTTCAGTCTTTAAGTACATTTTAAAATACACACAAATAAAGGATAAAAAGCTGTCTCAGTGGATAAGAGTGCTTGGTGCATTTGTAGAGGACTTCTGTTCAGTTCTCAGAGAACGCATAGTTCCAGGGGTCCGAAATAGCCCTGTCAAAATCCTGTGAGACAAAGCTCCTTCGACGATGCCATTGAGTTCAATTCATGTTGGCCATCTGCTGCTGGGCATGGGACCTGCTCTTACAAGTAGTTTGTATATTCAGGGAGACTCCATTACAGAGAACTGATTGTCCATTTGTAAGTGGTTTCAATTGGACATAGCTTCGAAGTTAGGGATGGGGGCTTTTGTCCATTTCCCCTGTCACAGCTGGGATTCCAGAGAGGTCCCGTGCATGCTGCCACAGTCTCTGTGTTTCCCTGTGTGTCAACCCTACTGTGTTTTGAGTGCTGTCTTTCCTTGGGGTCCTCTATGCCCCCTGACTCTTACCATAGTTTCATTTTCTCTTTTGCAGGATTCCCTGAGTCCTGCTGGGGGGATTTGATGGGGGCATCCCGCTTAGGCCTGAGTGTTGCAAGGTCTCTGGAGCTTCTTTTAAGTTTAATTTCAAATAATGAAAATTACATCTCTCTATCCCAAATATATTCTCCAGATAGTTTTCTAGTAAAGATGAAACTTACTCATTTAAGCTTGGAACCATTTAAAATCCTTTGTCTTGGCACGGACTTCCTGAGGCGGTGCCTTGGCACTGTGGATGCTGGATCTCACTGAAAGGCCATAGTTAGTTCTTGTGAGCACTGAGATCAGGGGAAACCCTTCCCACGTTTGTCCATTCAACATTTTTATTTTGTAGTTCAAAGATATTTATGAAGCCAAGGAGACCAGGTAGACAGATAGACTATATCTGTCTCTATGTAAGAGAGAGATAAATGGACAGCAGCTTATAGAAACAAACAAAAATCACTCCTGGTCATTAAAGAATCGTGCACATGGCAAACGGTGCTAGGTTCTGTTTGGTGTCAGGTCACATGTTATGCCACCAATTTCAGACATTCCTCTTTAAAAGGAGGCAGTTGGTGGCAATTAATTACCCCTAGACAGCATGTACAGCTGCAGCCTATGTATGGAAACAGAAAGGAAATTAGATTTAATTGGCCTTAGCACAATCAAGAATGTGGCATTTATTTAATTATGACTTGTTGAGAAGGAGACCTTGATTAGTGTGCATTTACATTTTAATATTAATAATGTAATTAATAACACATACAGAACATAAAGATGAAATAAGCTTCTTACATATTACGTCAAGGAACTTCCTGTTATCTTCATAGCAACGTGAAGAGTTTTTTAAACAATCCAAAAATTCCAAATACTCTGTTATTTACCAAATGCTCTGTTGCCCCATGTGTCCATCATGCTGACAGTTTCAGTTTCTGTCCATCCAGCTGAGGCCCTATCCTTCCATTCTCAGCAGAGCTTATGTTATTTGGTGAACAGATTCATTGAACCTCAATTTATTTTGTATTCTGGTTTACTTGGGAACTTTGAAATGAGCAAATTTGTCATTAAGTGCCCTTTATCTTTTACTTGGTAATAATTGAAATTTTTAAAAAAAAATGAAATTCTGGAGTTTACCTTACAGGTACACAATAAACAAACTGTTTGTGGAGACTTTTCACTGACATAATTCTCAGATGTTTACGGTATTGTTTGTCAAGATAGAATCTTGCATGCTTGCGTCGATTAGTGCTTACACACATGCTGATCAATTCATTGTGTTTGCCTTGTTGTCTCCAATGAGTCCCTGGAGTATTTCCTTTTCCTTTTCTCAAAAGCTCACTTTTGAGGCTGAGCATTTATTCCAATTTAAGTTGTATCACAGTCTGCACTTAGGTAGGGTCTCGCTGTTGAAAAGGTCCCCCACATGCTACTGGACTAAATAAAATGAATACTCCTGACTATTGTGTAGTATCTTAACAAATCTGTCTTATCTGCTCCTTAGACCAGATGGCCTTTCTGAACAGTTTTCTGTAAAAGCAGTGGGATTAGATATGTTTTACCCTCACAACAGTCATTTTAAACAGAGGAAGAACAGTATACCAGAACTTTTAGGTTTTATGGTTAGAGTGGATCTGAATTTTAGATAGTTAGCAAGTGAGGAGTGTCTTTTGTCTTGCTGCATGGTGGCTGTCACCTTCACTAGCTGTATTATCTAAGAACACTGTTCTAATCTCTTTAACCCCTGCAAAATGAACACTGAAATATTACACCCCTGAGTCAATTGGAGAGGAAGGATTGGGCAAGAAGCAAGGAGAGCCAGCCATAAATTAGAGAGGCCAAGGCTTAGAGAGGGGATTATTTTATAGAGTCTCCTTTTTCCTCTTCCTGAGCCTCCTCATCTTCTTCCTTTACTTGTTTTTGTTTGTTTGTTTCTTGCTTTCTTAAAAAATAATTCTGGATTTGTGTTTATCTTATGGAAAATAAACTCACTATGTTAAAATTTGCTCATCAAATATTTCTTGTCTGTTCAAGATAAATATATCAACATTAAAGATGGCTTATCTTTGAACATCACCACAGATCAGAGAGTCAAAACAAACTCATGGGTTTCATAGCAAGCCTCCCCTCCCTAAAACCACAGGGAAACTGATTCTGACTTCTGGTTCAAGTGGCCTTGATGTCTTTCCTTACTGTGTCCTTGAAAATGTCTGTGTGAACTCATCTTATTATTTCTTCTCCCCAACTCAGTGACTTGTGAAGTAAGGGTGAAAAGCTTTTGGGAAGACCTTGATGTCCCTTCATGTATAGTATTGTTTATTTACAGGCTGAAGGAGCAAGTGCTGGGGCCTTAAAAAATGTGATGTCACATAATTCAAAGTGTTTTATTCAGATGTGTCAAAAAAAATCCAAAAAGCAGAACAAGGTCAACTTGCCAATTATGACTGAGACCTAACAAGAAATGAGAAATAGGTGGTATTATTATTTGCTTTCTTTTAAAAATTATTTCAAAACAAACAAATAGCATTTTGGGATTTGGGGGTATAGAAAATGAAATTGGCTATGTAGGGAGGTGAGGAGCAGCAGGGAGAAAACTGTGATCAAAGTATCGTATAAAACTTACATTTTATTTAGCATTTATTAATATGTGCATATAATATGTTTAGATAAAAATCAAACCCCATCCCTTCCCCACAACTCCTTTCCTAACTCCCTGCCACTTTTCCCTTCCAATTTCATGTGATCTTTAAAAGTAAAAACATCCGGTGATTTCACTAAGTGCTGCCAGTATGCACAGGGGTGTGGGACAGCCACTGCAGCCTTGATGACACCTTCTTCAGGGTTGAGTCCCTGAAGAAAACAGACATTCTCCTCCCAGCAGCCATTAATGGCTCCTCAGATGGGAGGAATCTTCATGGGCCCTCCTCTATGGCTCTGGGATTTTGGCTGGCTTGACTTTTGTCTTCTTTCTTTTTTTCCAAGAGTTGTGAGGCAAACCAGCAGGTGTTCGAGTTTTGTTGTTGTTTTATATTTTGATTTTTTTTTGTCTCCTGCTGAGTAAGCTCCACCTGCCCTTGATGAGGTGTGAGAACCCTTCACTCATGTAGAGAGGAAGGACACAGCCTGCCCCTAAATATGCCCTTACAGTTGAGGGGGAAGAAGCATGCCCAGCAAATGAAATCTGACACTAGAGAGCAAACATCACAAAGGATAGCTAAGTGGCAACACAGACACACACCTTTGTGTGTGTCTGCAGACAACCTCAGCCTTACTGCTGACTTCTCTGTGAGGTTGAATTAGTGGTCTTGTTTGATTAATGCGAGGCTATGTTTAAGTTCTTCCAGGTGGAAGTGGATACATTTTGCAAAATTAAATGATTTAGAGAGCTAGGACACACACACACACACACAGAGAGAGAGAGAAAGAGAGACACACACACACACACAATGGGCTAATAATCTTTGGGTGCTGAATTGCTTGTTATTTAAAGCTGATGACAAGTATCATTATTTGAAGATGGTTGGTTCAGTGCCATGGCTGTGTGCACTCTGGAAGGCTGTCTTTACCTTTCTCTGGGAAAACCCCTCAGATACGGTGTATGATAACAGCATGTACCTGTCTGTCAACAGAAAAGGTTCAGGAAATAAAACCACTCCTGTGGCAGCTGCCAGAAAGAGGCAGGAAACAGCCCAGGCTTGACACAACCACACAACCTGCACCGACGTACAGGGTTAGGTAGAAGGCAGCATCTATGCAAGATGGAGACTTTTCCCTTACTCTTCCCATTCCACTAGCTCATGAAAAACTTTTGTCCAGAATATGCAACCACAACCAAGTCTTTCCTTGATAACAAGTCTTCAGGGATTCCTATTGTGATTATATTCAAATAAAAATGGTAAGAGCACAAAATCAGAATCAGTGGGCAAGATGACTAAGTGTAAAGACACTTGTCATGAAAGCCTGGTGGTCCAAGGTCAGCCCCCAAAGTTGACATCAAGGTGAAAGAAGAGAACTGTGAACAAAAGAGAAGGTGAACAAAACTGTCCTCTGAATTTTCCTGAGCACTCCTCATAAACACGAACACAATATAGTAATAATAACAACAATAATAATGATAATTAATAAATTTTAAAACACACAAAATCAAGAAACAAGAGGCCAACTGACAATGAGAACAGTGTTTACAGGTACAATGATGAGGAAGATGCTTCCCAAATGACATTGATTTAACACATCCTTTGCAATGCGCATCATTCCACAGCAAGGAAATCTTCTCAGGTGTTAAGGATGGAGCGGCCGGCTGCAGTAGAGATTAAATCACTGCACAGGACAGGTTCACAGTTTCACTGGGCAATGTGCTGCTTGAACAAAGCGATGTACTCAAGCAAGGCTTCTTTTTTTTTTTTTTTTTTCATCTTTTTTTTTTTTTTTTTTTTTTTTTTTGATTTGGTTTTTTCGAGACAGGTTTTCTCTGTGTAGCCCTGGCTGTCCTGGAACTCACTCTGTAGACCAGGCTGGCCTCGAACTCAGAAATCCGCCTGCCTTTGCCTCCCAAAGTGCTGGGATTACAGGCGTGCGCCACCACCGCCCGGCTGCAAGGCTTCTTTTTATTCTGCACAGAAGTGGAGATATATTTAAGATAAGCATTCCACAAGTCAGGGAAACACCATCGAGTTAGTAAGATGGCTGTTGCAGAACCTTGATTCCACCCTGGACAATCGACCAGGAAGGGAATTACAAGGAATTATGTGGTCACAGTTTTGTTGGGTGTGGTTTAAATAGGCATACATTCATTTGAGATAGGTTTTAAGCCACAGGATGAGTTTGTACATTTGTATCTGGGGGGATAGGAAAGGGGAAATGAGTGGATTTTATACACCTTTGCCCATAGTGTGCAATGCACCATACTCCCTCTGGTCAGAAGCCTCACTTGTCTCCTTTTTTAATGCTTAGTCATTTTTATTGGATATTTTATTTATTTATTTATTATTTATTTTTTATTTATTTTTTTTATTTTCTATATTCTTTGTTTACATTCCAAATGATTTCCCCTTTCCCAGATCCTCCCTCCCCATATGTCTCATAATCGTTCTCACCACCCATTCTCCAATCAACTCCCTCCTTTTTCTCTGTCCTTATATTCCCCTCCAACGCTAGATCAATCCTTTCCAGGATCAGGACCCGCTCCATACTTCTTATGGGAGTCATTTGTTAAGCAATTTGTGCCTTGGGCATTCAGAGCTTCTGGGCTAATTAATATCCACTTATCAGAGATTGCATTCCATGTGTATTCTTTTGTGATTGGGTTACCTCACTTAGGATGATATTTTCCAGATCAAACCATTTGCCTGAAAATTTTGTGAATTCATTGTTTCTAATTGCTGAGTAGTATTTCATTGTGTAAATATACCACATTTTCTGTATCCATTCCTCCTTTGAGGGACATCTGGGTTCTTTCCAGCTTCTGGCTATTATAAATAAGGCTGCTATGAACACAATGGAGCATGTGTCTTTATTTCATGCTGGGGAATCCTTTGGGTATATGCCCAGGAGAGGTATAGCAGGGTCCACCGGAAGTGTCATGTCCAGTTTTCTGAGGAGCCGCCAGACTGATTTCCAGCAGTGGAGGAGTGTTCCTCTTTCTCCACATTCTTGCCAACACCTGCTGTCTCCTGAGTTTTTGACCTTAGCCATTCTGATTGGTGTAAGGTGAAATCTCAGGGTTGTTTTGATTTGCATTTCCCTAATGACTAATGATGTTGAGCACTTCTTAAGGTGCCTCTTGGCCATCCGAATTTCTTCAGGTGAAAATTCTTTGTTTAGATCTGTACCCCTTTTTTAATAGGGTTATTTGGTTCCCTGGGGTCTAACTTCTTGAGTTTTTTGTATATATTGGATATTAGCCCTCTATCAGATGTAGGGTTGGTGAATATCCTTTCCCAATTTGTTGGTTGCCGTTTTGTCCTTTTAACAGTGTCCTTTGCCTTACAGAAACTTTGTAATTTTATGAGATCCCATTTGTCAATTCTTGATCTTAAAGCATAAGCTATTGGTGATCTGTTCAGGAACTTTTCCCCTGTGCCCATGTCCTCAAGGGTCTTCCCCAGTTTCTTTTCTATTAGTTTCAGTGTGTCTGGTTTTACATGGAGGTCCTTGATTCACCTGGAGTGAAGTTTAGTACATGGAGATAAGAATGGATCAATTCACATTCTTCTGCATGCTGACCTCCAATTGATCCAGCACCATTTGTTGAAAAAGCTATCTTTTTTCCACTGGCTGTTTTTGGCTCCTTTGTAGAAGATCAAGTGACCATATGTGTGTGGATTCATTTCTGGATCTTCAATTCTATTCCATTGGTACACTTGCCTGTCACTGTGCCAATACCATGCAGTTTTTAACACTATTGCTCTGTAGTATTGCTTGAAGTCAGGGATTCTGATTCCCCCAGAATTTCTTTTGTTGTTGAGAATAGTTTTAGCTATCCTGGGTTTTTTGTTATTCCAGATGAATTTGAGAATTGCTTTTCCTAACTCTGCGAAGAACTGAGTTGGGATTTTGATGGAGATTGCGTTGAATCTGTAGATTGCTTTTGGCAGGATGGCCATTTTAGCTATATTAATCCATATATGATCCATGAGCATGGCAGAATTTTCCATTTTCTGAGGTCTTTTTCGATTTCCTTCTTCAGAGACCTGAAGTTCTTATCGTATAGATCTTTCACTTGCTTGGTTAGAGTCACACCAAGATACTTTATATTGTTTGTGGCTATTGTGAAGGGTGTCATTTCCATAACTTCTTTCTCAGCCTGCTTATGCTTTGAGTATAGGAAGGCAACTGATTTGCTTGAGTTGATTTTATAACCAGCCACTTTGCTGAAGTTGTTTATCAGCTGTAGGAGTTCTGTGGTGGAGGTTTTCGGGTCACTTAAGTAGACTATCGGGTCATCTGCAAATAGTGATAATTTGATTTCTTCCTTTCCAATTTGTATTCCCTTGACCTCCTTATGTTGACATTTCAAATGTTATCCACTTTCCTGATTTTCCCCCAGAACCCCCCTTTCCCATGTCCTCCTCCTGCTTCTATGAGGATGCAACCCCCACCCACCCACTCACTCATACCTCCCCGTCCTCGAATTCCCCTATACTGGGGCATCAATCCTTCACGGGACCAGGGTCCTTGCCTCCCATTGATGCCCCACAAGGCCATCCTCTGCTACATATATGGCTGGAACCCTGGGTCCCTCCATGTGTACTCCTTGGTTGGCCGTTTAGTCCCTGGGAGCTCTGGTTGGTTGATATTGTTGTTCTTTCTATGAGGTTGCAAACCCCTTCAGCTCCTTCAGTCCTTTCTATAACTCCTCCACTGGGGATGCTGTGCTCAGTCAATGGTTGGCTGTGAGCATCTGCCTCTGTCTATGTCAGGCATTGGCAGAGCCTCTCTGGAGACGGCTATATCAGGCTCCTTTCAGCAAGCACTTCTTAGCATCCACAATAGTGTCTGTGTTTGGAAACTGTATATGGGATGGATCCCCAGGTGGGGCAGTCTCTGGATGGCCTTTCCTTCAGTCTCTGCTCCACACTTTGTCTCTGTATTTGTTCCTGCATTTTGTTACCCCTTCTAAGAAGGACCAAAACATCCACACTTTGGTCTTTCTTCTTCTTGAGCTTCATGTGGTCTGTGAATTGTACCTTGGGTATTCTGAGTTTTGGGGCTAATATCCACTTCTCAGTGAGTGCATAGCATGTATGTTCTTTTGTGATTGGGTTACCTGACTCAGGGTGGTATTTTCTAGTTCCACCCATTTGCCTAAGAATTTCATGAATTCATTGTTTTTAATAGCTGAGTAGTACTCCATTGTGTGACTGACTTCCAGCATCCTACTTAGAAACCCACAACTGTTTATTATTATGAAGTTTATTTATTGATTAATAACTGTGATTTAATCTTAAAAGCTTTGAACAGAACAGTAACTTAATTAAATTTGTGTGGAAGGAGTGATTTCTTCTATGATTAAAAAAGATGTCTTGTGACTGATAGAAATTACTTCCTGGGATCTTGTGCCTGATAGAAGATACAGTCTGGAATCCAGTTCCTTGTTCTCTTTGTCTCCAGCTGTTAATCTTATAGTCATCTTTTCCTTGTCTAAGAGCTCATTGTCTCTGCCCTCTCTGTCTCCCCCCCCCCCAGTATCTGTGTGTGTATTCATGTGTGTATATATGAATACGGACACTAATCTTAGGTGTTGGGTGACATTCTTCAGGTACCAGCCACCTTTTAAATAGCTTGAGAATTATGTTCATTTTTGAGGCAGACTCACTGTCTTGGAAGGCACTAAGTAGGCCAGGTTGTCTGGTCAGCTGGTCCCACGGATGTGCCTATCGCCACCCTTCCAGGACTAAAATTACAAACATGGGGTACCGTACATAGCTTTTAAAATTTGGGATTTGTTTTTATTATACAGGGTAATGAAGGTGATTTTTTTATGCATGTATATATTTTACATTTTGAGAATATCTCCACAAAACCTGACCATGTCTTCCTATCTCGTGAAAATTACTTCCACAAGGTCAGTGAGAAGCGAGCTCCATTAACCAGTTTTTTAAAAACTGGATTCTATGAGTGAAATGCATTTCCTTGCAATTGAGAAGCAGACACTTAATGGACGGGGCCTCTCGTAGCCTGGTCTCCTCTCTTCTTGGCATGCTATTTCAGGTTGTCTCCAGATGTATAATAAAATAAATAACTGGCTTAAAATAATCATAATATTTTTAATTTTTAAATTATAATTATATAATTTTCCCCTTTCCATTCCTTCCTCAAGCCCTCCCAAGAACCCCCTCCCTGCTCTTTCCAGTGTATGGCCTTTAAATCTTTAATTGTTGTTACATGTGTGTGTGTGTTAAAAAACAACGAAAACAACCAAAAACAGCCTCCCATCCTTGACACTAGAAAGGAAAAGTAAAAAGCTTAAAAACAAGTGTTTTCATGCCAATGTTTAAAATGTTAGGTGATTGGAGATCGTTGCATATCATACATCCAAACACCTGGTAACAACAGGTCACATGGATACCAGAAAAGAAAAAAAATCTAACTTTTGCCTCAGGGAGGAATAAGCAGAACAGACTTTTATTATTTCCATGTGTTGTTTTGAATATATTATTCTGAAGAGCACTTAGCACCTTCACAGTGCTAAATTAATTTCAAATGATAATATTTTCCCTTCCTTTCTAAGATCCCGTCTGTGGGAGGATGCGGGAGGCAGGCAGCAGAACTGGGGGCTTTGATCTTGCCTGTAAAGTACTTCAAGTCCAAGAATTTAGGTGACAAGCCCAATTTGTTGCTGGGAAACAGACCATGGAGGTAGAATGTGGCTCTGTTTCACCAGTTTATAAAATGGTATTTTTAAAAGGCTGTCCATGCCTTTCGGAACATTTCATATGTTTCAAATCTTTCTTAGCCCTCCAGCTTTCCTAAAGGCTGCTGGATGTGTGATTTCTAGGGAAGTCCCAGTAATGTTATCCACCTTGGGAGCAGCTCCCTCAGCAGGCGCTAAGTACTGCTGCTGCCATGTAGTTTATAGTGGGACTAAGGTAAATTCTGCTTTTCCTGAAACATGCAGCAAATGACTTCTCTTGCACTGTACTTGTAAGTGCCGGGAGACTGGGACATGCAACTACATGTATAGAGTAGGGTGTTTTTCCATAGAGATTTAACAAAGGCACACTGGCTCTTGCAGATGTACTTTGTTACAAAATTTGACATACATGTTGTTATCCATCTTTTTTCTTAATTGGTCTTTGCTTTAATTTATTTATTTGTTTTGAGTGAGAATGCCAAGTCTCAAGAAAGTAACACAAGGAAGTAACACTAGTCTCCCTGCTTTGCTGAGAATCCTTGTTCACTTCTTTACACCTCTATCAGGAAGCTTGTGACTGTCTGTAACCCCAGTTCCAGGGCATCTGATGCCCTGTGGCCTCCCTAGGGACATGCATATGCACATAGTGCACATAAACTAGTGTGGGTACACACACACACACACACACACACACGTAAACAAAAGATCTCCTACCCAGGCCTGGGCACAGCACCCACTCACTTCTTTGCTCCAGAGGCTGTCTGGAGTTTTCTCTCCATCGTCCTGTGTGTTCTCCTGTTCTTCCTATCAAATCTGATGGCAACAAACTGAGAACCTTCTCTGACATTCAATTTAAAGTTAAATGTCACCTCCTTCCAACTGCCTCTGGTGCCACAAATATACCCAAGGGTGGACCGATACAACATAGTCTCTTACAGTCAATGGCATGGGAAGGTCAACTGACAAAAGTACATTTGAGTAAGAAAGATAAACGGGAGGAGAAGAGTGGAAATTTGGGAACTGAAATAAAAGTATTAGGGCACACTTGGTGGGAGAGATTTGGATGTGAGGAAAGAGAAAGAGAGTAGGAAACAGAATGATAGGAAAAGAGGGCATAGGGGATGAAGACAAGAGAAGGCAGGAGGTGGTGAGGAAACAAAGAAAAGGAGAGAAAAGGAAGAGGAAAGGCCAGAAAGGAGCAGTTAAAGAGTAAGTAGAAAAACTAATGTGCATTCCTAGAGATAAAATTTAGTGAACACGGAGTTTCACAGGAGAGCACCTGTATAGAAACAGGAACAAAACAGCATTTAATAAGACAAAGTAGACAAGGGTAGATTTTCTTTTCTCTTTGATGGCTGTGTGGATATAGATTACTACTGGGCTCTCAGTTACCTGATAAAATAAAAAGCAGGTAAGTTTAGATCATTTTAACTAATCAGATCGTGAGTGTTGATTTTATGCCTCATTGCTCAAGTAGCAAATCTGGATTGAAAGCAGTTAAAAAGTTTAGGAACAGGTGCTTTGCTAATGCTTTGGGATAGAGCTTTGATTTAATTTTGCTTTTTAAAAAATCACATGGAAATTAATTAATGATTCATGATACCTCTTGATATTTAGATGCTAGTTACAAAAGTTGGAATAGAACCAACAAGAGTGTTTTAGGGTGGCTTCGAATTCAGATATAAAGCTGGATGAGCCCAATGGAGGACTGCTGAGCATTGGTTCCCAAAGCTTTCAGGTTAGGAGCGTGCTTAGATGCCTTTCTCACTGTACATATTAATTGGAAGCCATTGCAAAATGCTGACCGTATACAATTAGAAATTCAGAGGATTTGGAAGTGCTTAGTTTTTTTTTAGAAGTTTATGCGTGTCTCCATTCTGGAAGCAGATGGTTTATTTCACAATGGACCTACTCTTTTCATTAGTCCATTCTGTTTCCAGAGTTAATTTTTTTATTCCAAGGCATCACTTACTTAATAAATATGTAAGAAACACTATGACCTCCATCTGTGCCACTAGGGAACTGAAAATCAAAACAGCAAGGTACTACTGCACTATCACAATCTCCAAGATCCACAGCAGTCAAATACTGTTGAGCAAAGGAGCAACTGGGACGTTTATTTATTGCAGATGGAAATAGAAAATGGTAAGGCCACCTTGGAAGACAATTTGGCAATTCTCTACCAAACTGAAAATGCTCCTACTATCTGATATTGTAATGGTGCTCCATGGTATTTACCCAAATAGAAACCCAGTGCCCATGCAGAGTTACCCATGGCTTTATTTATAATTGGCAAAATATGGAAGTGATGAAGATGTTCTTCAGCAGGTGTGAAGATTACAAACAGCAGGACATGAAGACAATGGTATATTATTCAGTGCTAGAAGGAAATGAGTAATCATACTAAGAACAGATTCAGATGATGTAAACTATTGCTAAACGAAACAAGGCAATCTGAAAAGCTGCACATGATGTCATTGCAACCACATGGCATTCTGACAAAATGCCAGGGAAACAAATAAAGGACCAGTGTGTTCTAGGAATTACAGGGTATAAAAAACAGAATATTCTTAGGTCGGTTTTATGTGATTCTTCAGGAGTGAGAGCATGATGCCAGGGTTCTATTGCTGTGACGAGACACCATGACCATGGAAACTCCTATAAAGGAAAGCATTTAATTGGGCGTAGCTTATAGTTTAGAGGTTTAGTCCATTATCATCATAGTGGGAAACATGGTAGCACACAGAAAGTCGTGGTGCTAGAGAGGTTGCATACAGCTCTGTATCTGGATCAGCAGGTAGCAGGAAGTGACTGGGTGAGTGGACTGGCTCTGGCTTGAGCATTTTAAACACTAAAGCCCACCCCCAGTGACACACTTTCTTCAACAAGGACACACCTCCCAATAGAGCTACTCCTTAGTGACCAAGCATTCAAATATGTGAGCCTGTGCGGCCACTCCTATTCAGTGCAATGCAGCTATCCCATGCCACAGACTGGCCCATACTCAGGGTTCTGATTCATTCCATTCGGTAATGATATGTTGTTATAAGCTCATTGATACTAACATGGGGAGCAATCTGCTGCAGAATTTAAAAGCTGAAAAAGTTAGGAATGCGTGAGTTGTCTGAGACCTCCTGTAGTCTGCCCAGCTACATTATGAACTTATTCTCTGAGTGAAGTGTGTATTTATAAAAGCAGGGAAATGCATACAAGTCTTTTTTTTTTTTTTTTTTTGCCAAATTGTCCTCCAAAAAGTTCTATCAGTTTATTCTCACAGCATTTTATGTGTTGCTTTCTCGACATCTGCTGAAAATCTGTGGACTATTTATTTTACATATTTACTATTTCTATATGTTGAAAATCAACATCTTATTTTTTAAATATGTACATCTTTATGCTTGAAGCTAAAAACTTTTTCCATGTTTCTAAGTCATTTAGACTTCACATTCGTTGCCTGTTTGTGTGCCTCAAAAGTGCATTTTTAAAATTGGTTCAGATTTTTAAATTATTTAAATTAGTCATATTTCACCTGCCAAATATGACACATTCCATGATGGGTCCAATCTCATCTGGGCACATTAGAGCATCTTAGAGGCCCTGTTTTGGAGAGCCAGTATTTTTGATGCTTGCTTATCATGACCCAACATTACTGTCACCTGTGGGCTGGAATGAAAGCTCTAAGTCCCTTTATACCACTGTTTGCACAGGCCACAGGCATCTCTTGCTTTTGACTGTGAGGAGTTGCAACAGAGAAAGCCTCCTGCTCCCTTTACTTCCTCCACAACTGTTTGAGTGACACTGAAATAATTTTCCTTCCTCCAGGTTAAAGGTTATAAGGTAGTCTCTTGATGCCTGAGTTCCACCTACCTTTAAAATAGTCATTTCTGAGTAGAGGTAAACTCAAAATCGAAAGTTTTCATCCTTAGCCCTACAATAATTTTAGGATGGGTCCCCAGCACTCTCCCCACTGCAGTTCCAGTACCTATTAATACCTCCACCATGGCATTTCAAGCTTTTATTATAAAGTTATATTACTCTCACTACCATCACAGGATCAATGTGTCAGGAAGCACCCGATTTGTGACTACACTTACAACTGTCCTCAACAAATTGGCACCGCCATCGGCTCAGAGCGAGGCTAATAATGCCATTCTGTCAGCATCCGTGCTTTTGATAAACATTTCTTCTGAGCAAAGGATGCAGGGAAGTTATGTAATCATTTGGAAATATGTCAACATAGCCGTGGGATTGGGGGCAATTAAGCTTGTTCTTCCTTACGCAGATGCAGAATGGGGTCAGAAAAGTGGGTACTTATACCCAATTTAGTGATGGTGTAAGGACCCAATTGGTTTGCATAATATATCCTTGTTTGTACATAGTTGGAATTTATTCAGGAATGGATACAGGAGGTGGGAAGAGAGAAAGTGGGTGATAGTGAACAACTTCACTGAAGGGAAAATTAAGTGAGCATTCTTATCCACCGTGTGTGTGTGTGTGTGTGTGTGTGTGTGTGTGTGTGTGTGTGTGTTGTTGGGCTAAAGATTTTGATGACTTCTTGTTTGCCCAGTATCCTGGTTATTTGAACTTTAAATTGCTCTACCTTTCTTTCTGCCTTTTTCAGGCACTCTGACATGATGTAGGGGATTTTTGTACAGTCAGTGGTCACATCTCTGTAGGTGGGAGGGATATCACTGACATGTGAAGCAATCCATGTATGCATCACCTGGCTGGAGTCCTGACATTTGTCTGTGATGAACAGTGACAAGAATTCTGTCTCTTTTAGTGTCAATTTTTATATTGTCCTGTGCTGAGACTCCCAGTGTGCCTGCTCAATTAGGTGCCCATTACAGACTCTTTCCTCTTTCCTTGGCCCCAATCCTCATGATATTAGATTTTGTATATTTAGTTTGATTCATATTTTAAAATAGCCCCTTTATCTGGTCATTGTTTGCTTGTATGTTTGGGACACAGTCTTTATTTGATCATAAGGAAGACCAGATAGGCAAAGACTGATCTGAGAGCATTGGTAATTCATAAGAAGTACCCCATACATGGGCTGATGGTCCACTTATCCTATTAACCCCATCTTACCCTATCACCAAGTGCTGTGTTGTGTTCAGATGCACACTGGTGTCTGTGGTAGAGTAAGCTTAGTTTAGTATCCCATGTGGTATCATTGTCTCATTCTTTGCGGTCTGAACGTGTTGAGATCACGCTTTCCTGGTTACTCCACCCAGTGTAGCTGTCTCTGCAGTGGGCAGCTGGAGGGGAGGTATGATTCTTGTAGCACATGTGGTGTCTACTCATGCATCTGCGTGGTTATGATCACTGTTACTCTATGCCAAGTCCTAGACCTTGAAGCAAGCTGGATGTGGAAGCCTGGCGCCACTTTGTTTTCTCTCAAAGCCCTGATGTTTGAAGATGGAGAGAGGTGGGAAAGGGGAAGAGTTGAGATGAAAGTCAATTCTGTTCTGGACCAGATGGGGAAGCTTCAGACAGACAGGGCAGGAAGGAAGCAGAAAGTTCCAGTGTGGATGTCTCCCTTTCTTCCTCTGCTCACTCCCTTCTTTTGTCTTGCACTCTCTTTTCCTCCTCCATGCTTGTTTCTGATCTCTGGGATCTCCTGTCTTGCCTCTTTATTATAAACGACCACCCTAATGTCTGCCAGGTGTTTCCTTTTAAAAAATACAAAACCCTGGGTATAACAGGATAGGTAAAAAAAGGAAAAAAGAGGGCTCAGATGTAGACTTTTGACTCAAAAGTGGGGTCTGATGAAACAGGAATCTTTGAGCTATCTATAACTATGATGTTATAGAAGAATGCTCTGCCTCCACATAACCTAGCATGCTGTTCTGAAATATATAGTGTGCTGTCTGAAATTACCCAGCCACAGAATGTTGTAGGTAATCTGATAATAAATTAAGAAACATTCTTTTTTAACTCTGCCAATGAAATTGCAGAGATTAATCAGTCAGCAAGACACTCTACATGAGACTGTATGGTAAGGACACCAACTTTGCCACAGTGTGACCAAGCCAAAAGGAAACTCAAAAGGTATTTGCTTCATGAAACACATGAGTCCCAATTTAGCAGGAATTTAGTAAGAATCCTGGAAAGATGGGGATTCTAGCTTGAGTGGGAAATTCCAAAGCAGAAAATAGAGGAATCAACTTGTTCAATGGTATTATTGGACGGCTTCTAGAATCCTGGTGAGTTTATTGATGACAACCTGGTATGTCACTACCCTTGGGATAGTTTTGTTTACTGAGACAACAGATAAGTAGTGTATATTAACAAATCATTTAGAAGCATGATATATTCATATATGTGAACACATATATTTGTTTACATTACAGTAAAAAGAAAAGAATAACCCTTTCCTTGCATGGGTGTCTGAAGTAGGTAGGCACTCCCGGGAACCATTGTTCTCATTTAGCAACAAAGAAGAAAAGTCCAAGGCTGCATGTCTCTGAGACAGACTTACTATATCAAAAAGGGGCCCATATTTTTATAAAAGCAATCATCATAGATAGCCTAGAAAACTAATTCTTTGTATCACTGAAATTGTTTGAAACATCTGGCTACCATACATTTACCCTGAGAAAATGTCATCTGCCAGAGAGACCACTGCATCCCTTACCTTCATCATGAACCCCTTGGTCCAAGATGTTTTCCTAGGTTATTTTTATTTTTCTGTATATGGGGTGACCCTGTGACCAAAGGTGTTTCCTGCTTATAACATGTATTCAGTGTTTCGCACACATTTGATCATCCTGGTTAAAAATAACTTGGAGTAGCAAAACAAGCTTTTTAAAGCCTTCCTTGTTTTCTCTTTAGTGAAAAACAACACCATTTCTTGAGCCTCGATGCACAAGTCATAACCCCAGTTCTTCAATTGATGAGGCCTTATCATGTTAGTCTATTTAGATCAGGGGAGATAAGTTCCTCTTTTTATTTTTCTGTATTGTGCTATTTAGATCTCTATCTGGCTTGTTGTTGTGAGGCAAGGACTGATATTTATAGTAATGCGGACTATAAAACACTACAGTATCCTAAAGTTAGTGTCCTAAACCCTCTATTACAGTGAAATGTTTCTAACCTGATTCCACATATGCACCTGTTGTCTAGCTGTTTCTGTCCAAATACAGAGCTCACTTGCTTGTGCAAGTATGTTCACACTGTTTTTCAAAGGGTGAGCCTGTGTTTGCTATGCTCCACATGTATTTGCTCCTAAATTTGATTGTGTCTGTTGTTCTTGTTTCATAATTACATAATTTAACTAACTATTACATAGACTTATTAACTAAGACAAAGAGAGGAGAACTCTTCCTTCTAAATCCAGTACTTACAACACTCAACTAAGCAAGTCAATGAAATAATAACTTAGGTTTCTCTATGGTGCACGGAAGTCAAAGATCTGGGGACAAAATAGTTGTACAGAATTGAGTGATAGAAAATCAGTTTTCAGCCTGGATTCCAAAATGAATTTACAGTTGTTATTGAGTTCTCAAATGTTTCAAATTTGCAGTACTGGAGGACCTACTTGTGGGTCTATAGCTCCACCTGCACATTTCTAAAACAATAACAAAAAATTTTAATTTTATATGATAAAAACATCTCCTATGGTATTTGGCACAAAGCCTTTACAGAAGTGGAATTTTTTTGTGTAATCCAATCATTTATTGATACAACAAACAGATGCTGAACACATGTTATCTCTTAGGCCCTACTCTGTCAATTGAGATGTTAACTTTCAAGAATGTTAGGCTTGGATTCTGGAGCAATGAATCAAATTATTCCAAAAATATTTTTATCACCTTGGGAACCATATAATTCAAGGTTACTGCCTTGAAGATGTAGTGCCTAACGAAGATAGATGCATAAACAGATGGTAACAACCTATAGAGAGTTTCTGGATGAGTAAGACTTGGCTAGATGAACAAGACCATGGGGAAAGGCCATTTGTAAACACTGGAAGTAGGAAATAACTTGTTACTTCAGGGAATAACTAAGTGTAAGAAATGTTAACAATGAGAAGCTTGGCACATGTGTGTGTGTGTGTGTGTGTGTGTGGTGAGTCTTTGTAATAAACACTGCAACCCAAAGCTCAAAGACAATCAAAGATAGTACTGCCCAGTCAAAGAGCGAAACATATCTGAATATCTGCACTAACACATCTATGCCGAGCTTGTGAGTGGAGAGAGTGAGAGAATGCCTGTAAGAGATGCAGGGAAATATACCTCTTCCTGAGATAATTATTTTTCTGGGATTTCAGCCGGCTGGGCTGTTCAATACTCCTTTTTATTTAAATATGCAGTTGAAGATTGGGGGTGGACCTTGGCAGTAGGAAACTTGCCTGATGTGTTTGGGTGTGGTCCTCAGTGCTGTGAAAAAAGAATCACAATTCTAAATGGAGATCTGACTTGTGAGCATGTCAGGCTTGGGTTCTGTAATGCCATGATGGGAACAGCAGATCTAATTATTCCTCTAACATTTTGATCACTGGATTAACTATTACACCTCTATTATGTGTCACTACGAGCTATGTGAGGTGTGTGTGTGTGTGTGTGTGTGTGTGTGTGAAATTATAGCAACATTTCTTCTAACTTAACAGAGAAATTGTTGTAAAATCGACTTCTCTTAAATCCTCACTTGTGAGTCAAGCAGACAGAACCTCGTTTAAATAAAGAATTTTAACCTTTCTGTTTTTTGAGTGTATCAGAGATAAAATTTAGATATTGTGACCTAAATGTAGGCTGGGAGACATTGCACTTCATGGTCCCCAGTCATGGCACTGCTTACCTGTAGAATGGATATCTGAAAGTTCCATCAGGAATTCAGTGGAAAATAGCAAAAACAAACAAACAAACAAACAAACAACCCCAAAACATTAACAACAATAACAAACTCTGGAGTCTGTAAAGAAATATACTATGCAGGAGGGGGTTTGGAGCTGGGATCGTCCTTCTTAGAGGAGGAGATGTATAAATAGAGCAACTCTCAGACAGAAACACAAACAACTATCATTTCATAAACTTCCAAATACAATTTACTATAAATATTCATGTGTACTCACTTCAGCAAAATTGCCTAACATCTCCTTCTGCAGTAGAGAAGCCACGTTATGCAGAAAACCTAGTCATCAATAGGTACTTTAAAACCAAGTACAGAAGGGGACTGTTATATATATGAAGTGATTTCTGAATCCAAACATTTTTGCTATAAAAGCTTAGTATTAAAATTTCCTTGGAAAATGATGTGAAAAGGCCTGGGCTTCCAAAGCTTGCAGATGTTAAGTGCTGCCGCTTCCTAGAGGTCTAGATCTGGCATCCTGATTCCATTCCCCTTTATACTGTCAGTTAGTTATGTCCACTACAGCTGGCTTTGTCCCACCAGTGCACTCTTCATTTCGTCTATCCTTCAAAAAAATTCCCTTCATAATTTTTCAGCCCAAAAGACAAGTTTGGTACAAATGTCCAACAAGAAAAGATCACAATTAAAATCACTCATTAGCAAAACAGCCTTGAAACTGGCAGCAAAGATATTTCAGGCTGTGTGCTTTCCTCTTTATCCAGAGCACTGTGCTACAAGTAATTCTGAGGTGGCAGCACTCTATTTACTGTACAATTATGCCATGATATTTTCTTATTGCCACAAAGCTGCCAGGAAGCTTGTTTTGTGTATGCCTGAAGAGTTTGCCTTGTATGAGTATTTGCATTAAATAAATGAAAATTCACCTCTTTGCACAGATAGCATGCAGAGACACAGAAGTGGTCCCTGCTATTAGAAATGGGCTCGTACAGGCTATAAACATTGTAAATGAATTTTTGGTTGATTTGTTCCATTTATATAAAATAGATTGAACATGCAGCTTTATGAAAATGTGTTTATTTAACCAGAAACCACAAATATTTTTAAGAATGCATTTTGCCATTTAACTTTTAATTTCGGGAGTCCTTTTTATGAATGTTCACGGTGATTTTATTGAACTGTAAGCTAAAACAAATGTACCAGAGGGGTTTTCAGTGTTTTTCCTTTCCCCCTCAAACAAAATGTTTATGTGAGCTAGATCCCAAGTTTAGAGCTATGATTGATAGATAGTTATAATAAAATGCTGGCCATGGGGAGTGTAGATTCAGGGCCACTTCACTGTGAATATTTAATCGCTCAAGGAAGTAAAACACTAATGGACAATAGAAAGTGTCTACAGTAATTATTTCTTTTCATTGTGATTAAAAATTCTCACATGGCTATGACTTTCTTTACCTGCAACCGTAGAGAGAGAGAGAGAGAGAGAGAGAGAGAGAGAGAGATGAATTGTTTTGTAATAGTTATTTTATCAGATTTTGAAATGCTGGGAGACCAAATAAAGATAGCATTTTCCACTGTGAACGTTGTTGATTGTACTGTCATCTTTTGCAAAAGGCACGTGGATGTGCATACATATATACAAATGTGTTATATATATGTGTATATACATATATATATATATATATATAATGTATAAAATTAGGGTTTTTGAAACAAATTAAATAACAGCAGAAGATACATTACATCCAGAGAAATGAAGTCGGAGGACAAATCTATTTTGGTTATCCTGTCGGTAATTCATGCCGGATAATCATGAGCCCAGCAGTTAATGACCTCTTCTCTGATACATTAAGTCCAACCAAAGATAATGGTGTCCTGGGTAAATTAACAAACCCAGTGGTAAACTTGCTTCCAGTTCAGCAGGAGACAGTGTGCAAATTAGCATCTGTTCTTAATAAGATCAGTGTCCTGCAAGCCAGTTCTTCGGCGCTCACAATGTTGTCTCTTTCCAGGTGAAAATTTTTCTCCTGAGAAGCCTTGCACAATCCATTCTCTTGACAGAGATTGTTTCCATCCTAATCAGTTCCCCACATTAAAACTTTCTCTGTTTTCCCCACCTTCCTGCTGGGAAAGCTGCTGTGAGTTGTTGGGAGGATTATTCATTGGTAAGCTTCTCTAATAACATTTTTGTTAGATGTCCAGGTTCCCAGCTGTGTGAACCAAGAGTTTGATTTTATAATTATAACCACGCTGCAAAAGTTATGGTCAATATATGGGCAGTCTTGGTGGGGCTAATCGCTACTTTGTGTCTTTTTCAAACAGCATTTATATTTTGTTAAATAATTGGAACACCTAAGGACAAACAGGTGCTGAGTTATTTTGTAGAATGCCAGGTGTTATGGGTGGTTGAGTGTATCCTTGGTACTTGGAAAGGGTCAAAGCATGCAGTGAGAGATAGTTATTTTAAACGTGCCTTTTCACATGATATTTAGAATTATATATATATATATATATATATATATATTAGATATTTAGAATTAATATATATATATATATTAAAAACACCGATTCACCAAAAACTTTATGATTAATGAAATATTGATGCACACCTGCTGTATCATTTGAATTAAACATTTTTGGCTTATACCTACTTGCTAACAAAACAAAAATAAAACCCATGATATATGAGCCTTAGTCATGCAAAGTAATATAATTTAAGGGTATAAAAATAAGGTATCTGCACAAGTGTGTGCATGTTTGTGCATGCATGTGTGTGGGGATACAACCACTTTTAGCTACTTTAGTCTTAAAGCAAAGAATACTAACCACCTACACATATATTTCAAAGAATTTGGGGATGTTTGGGATACAAGTTCTCATACATTTTCTGTCAAAAGTTTTGTAAGTTAAAAAGTAAGTTCAATCCATGGATCTTGTCTGAGGAATACTCTCAGTGTAAAATGTTTACCTTTTGTGACACATACTATTATTTCATGATTATATTAAAATACTCTTAAAGAGTTTTACATGTTAACCAGCTACTAAGAATGCCTTAATAGAATACTAATTTTTGTTAGAGGTGTCTCGACAATTTGAATTTTATATGCATGCATTATGTTTTCTTAAAATGGGAAAATTATGCATCTGAAGGAATCTGTCTAGAATAATGGGGTTCTATAGAGGTTACTTTAATCACGTTCTCCTGCAGTTATAGCTGTTTTACATCTTATTTGCAACAAAAGGGAACTCTAATTATCTTCAAAAAGAGCATAAAATGGTGTGTCTTGCTGCTGATGTAATGTTGATTCCTGAATGCTGCTGATAGGAACTGACAACTAAATGCATGTCACACTTTTCAAAAATCAGCCACAGTGACAGGATAAACACCTTTTGTGACCTAGGAGCCCAAAAAAGGAGTATATATTTGCCTGTTAAGTAGAAACAATTTTCAGTATTTTGTTCTTAAAAAATAAAAGTACACTTGTCCTTATATTAGAATTAGTCTATTTACTAATGTTAAAACTTGCTTATCTGATTTAAAATATTAGAGGCCATCTCCTGTAAAGTATCTTCAGTATATTGAATTTCAATACAACCCTTGGAGAAAGGAGCAGCCTGAACCCCTGACCAGCTCTCTCTCTCTCTCTCTCTCTCTCTCTCTCTCTCTCTCTCTCTCTCTCTCCCTCCCTCCCTTCTTCTTTTTACTTAGAGAAATAGGTATGTATATATTTATTTTCAGTGCTGGAGTCCTGCATATATAATTAACATGTGCTCCAATTTTATTCTAAGTCACACAGATCCCATTTATAAATACAAATGAGATGCATATAGCCTATTACAAATATTAAAATTAGAATTGAAAAGAAGATTGCATGTTTGAGTCTGGTTGTAAGAGTCATATTGCAGAGTGTTTGTAAGATTGCACTGGACAACTCTGAGCCCCAAATATGAAATTAATCTATGGAGGTTTGTAATATACTGCAAATAACCAACTTCTACTACAAGACTTGATGTAAGGTTCACATTGAGCAGTGGTGATCTGCATAGACAAGAAGTCATTTTCATGCATACACGTCACACTCAGATACAATAAACTCTCTTCCTCAAAGCCAAGATTGAACTTTTGTAGGTAATAGAACTTATACTTTATACCAAGGCAGGGCCTTATGTACAGCATGAGACATTGTCATGGGACCCCACGGCTTCTATATGTCTTTACCTCCACCCCCGCCTGCCTACAGCAGGAGACTTGATAGAAATGGTTCATAAGCATGAATACCGGAAGAGACATTTAGCTGTCCTATATAGAGAAAGGAGGTTTTTATTGTAATTGCTGAAAGAAGAGTAGTTAGTACTGACTTTTAAATATATAAAATGCATTGATGGCTTGTTTCTTTACAGAGTGGATTAAGCTACTTTGGAATTAAATTAGCATTCTATTTTCCCTTTGCCAAGATGGCTTTCAGTTGTTGATAATACACCTGAATGGGGAATAATAATAGGCAGAGAGGTGGAGAGTTTGATTAAAATATAAATAAGTTCAAATAATTATATTCATTTTATGATTGTGTACACCCTCCATTTCAAAGATAATGTCAAAGGTGTCTATAAATAAAACTTTACATCTGAAACGACAGCATAACTCAAATATATTTTGCTGTTTACCTAAGAAAAATTAGTCTGCCCCCTCCCTTCTTGGCAGTGAATAGAATACAAAAGGGAATAAAGTGAGTCAAAGAGGTGAGAGTTGTCTGGGAAGAAAAAACATAAATAGTGTTGAATAAATTTACAGTAGGGTTAGGGAGTGTTGAGATTATCAAGACTCAGAAGAGCCAGACCCTTGGAAATGACTACAGAGTCAAGGAGAAATCACACAGGACTTGGAGGCAGGAGAGCAAGGGAACATGCTGGTGACAGTTCTAGGAACAGAAGGAAGCAACTGGGTGGCATCCATGGAATTAAGTCAGTTTTACGCAGCCAGTCAAAAGAACAGAGCTACATTTTGCTGCCCTTGGCTTCTTAATTAAGAGGAGGAATGGCATCTAACATACTTTGGCATGGCAACTGAGTGCCCTAAGTTAACAGAGTGCTTCATGAGAGCAGACTAAGTGCTCTGTGAGAACAGAGTAAGTGATCCATGATGACAGAGTGAGTGCTCTGTGATAACAAAGTGCTCCATGATGACACAGTGAGTGCTCCATGATGACCCAGTGAGTGCTCCATGATGACAGAGTGAGTGCTCTGTGATGACAGACTGAGTGTTCCATGATGACAGAGTGCTCTGTGATGACAGAGCAAGTGCTCCATGATGACAGAGTGAGTGCTCTGTGATGACGGAGTGGGTGTTCCATAATGACAGAGCGAATGCTCTATGATGACAGAGTTAGAGACTTTTGGCAATAAAACAGTGGGTGCTCCATGATTCAAGCATGAGTGCTCTGTGATGACATAGTGAGTGTTCGCTGATAATTACAGGCTGAGTCTTCTATGATGACAGTGCTCTGTGATGAAGGCAGAGTGAGTTCCTCATGGTGAGTGTCCAGTGATGACAACTCAGTGAGTTCTCTGCCACAAAAGAGTGATTTCTCCGTGGTTAACAGGGTTAGAGCTCCCTGAGGATAGTCAGTGCTCCTTGAGAATGGCAGTGAGTACTCCATGATAACAGAGAGTCTCTGTTTTGACCAAGTGTGAAGGCTGTGACTCCTGAGTGAGTTCAGTATGACACAGCCAGTACTCTGCTTTCTGTGCTGTGCTATGGGATGGTGACACCATGAGTTCTCTGTTCTGACAGTGTCTTGGGATGCTGGATTGGCTGCTCCTTCTTGCTAGATGGGGAGAGTGCTCTGTCAGGAAGGACTGGCTGCTCTAGCATGTCAGAGTGAGGGCTTCGTGGTGATAAGGGGTGAGTGGTCTGGGACAGCAGAGTGAGTGCTCTGTGGTGACAGTGAGTCTTCTTGGATGACAGTGCTTTCGTGATGATGACCATGCTTTGTGACTGCAGAATAACTTCACTCTGCTAAAACAGAGCGAGTATTCTCTAAAGGTGAGAGTGGGTGTTCTGTGCCCAGTGAGTGATCTGTGTGGATGGCAGAGCATGACAGAGTTAGTGCTCTGATGACAGAGTTAACTGTGATGATGACAAGTCCGTTGTTATGACATAATGAATCGTCTGTGACGAGAGACAGAATGTCCCATGATGACTGAGTTCTCTGTAAAAGGGTGGTGCTTTTTGAAGATAGAGTAAGTGCTCTGTGATGTCAACATAGTGAGCGCTCTGTGATGTCAACATAGTGAGTGCCCTGTGATGATGTCAGCATAGTGTGTGCCTTGTAATGTCAACATAGTGGGTGCTCTGTGATGTCAACATAGTGGGTGCCCTGTGAGGTCAACATAGTGGGTGCTCTGTGAGGTCAACATAGTGGGTGCCCTGTGAGGTCAACATAGTGAGTGCCCTGTGAGGTCAACATAGTGGGTGCTCTGTGAGGTCAACATAGTGGGTGCTCTGTGAGGTCAACATAGTGGGTGCTCTGTGAGGTCAACATAGTGGGTGCTCTGTGATGATGAGAGAGCAAATGGCCTGTGATGATGCCTGGATGAATGTTCTAAGATGACAGAGTACATACTCTATGACAACAGGGTGCCTGCTTTATGACAACAGAGTACTAATGGCAATGGATACTCTGTGATGACAGAGTGACTCCTCTTTGTGATAATAACAGAGTGAGTCCTCACTTTTCACTGAGAGTATGCTCTTTGATGGCCACAACATTAGTGTTCTATAGTGACAGGCTAAGTGCTCTGTGACAATAGTATGGGTGGTCTGTGATGACAGAGGGAGTACTCTGTGGTGACACTGGGAGTTCTCTGTGATGATATAGTATGTACTGTAGGGACAGAGTATCTGTGATAGCCACAGAGTGAGTGCTCTATGACAATGGCAGAGTGAGTGTTCTGTGAGGACTGATGGTAGAATGAGTGCTCTGTGAGGACCGACAGCAGAGTGAATGCTCTACAGTACTGGAGTGAGTGCTTTCTGATGATGGCAGTGAGTGCTCTGTGACTGTAGGATGAGTGCTGTTTTGACAGAATGAGTACTTCATGGTGACAGAAAGAGTGTCCTGTGATGATTACATAGTGAGTGCTCTGTGATGACAGTGCTCCATGATGACAGCAGTCTGAGTGATGTGTGGTGATGAGAGAGCAGGTGCTCTGTGATGACACCAGAGTCAGTGCTGTGTAATGATGACATAAAGAGTGCTGTTTGTGAGTGTGTGTGTACATGCATGTGTATGTGTATGTGTGTGTGTATGTCTGTGTGTGTATGTGTGTGTGATTTTATGGGAAGTGAGGGAAGTAGAGATGTTTCAAGGAGGTATTGACAGAGTCAGACAGAGATAAAAACAGAGACAGAGATCATAACTGGAACACCATATGTGCTTAGAAATGCCCACTCCTTACAAAGTAGATTTAATAAAAAAATGTTTTATGTGGTCTATCTGCGGGTAAAAGATAATCATGAAAGCAAAGAATTAGATACATTGCTATGTAAGAGTGACTCCCAGAATATGTTATACCGAAAATCCTTTATGCTAGAATCATTTATTCATTGCTTACTCTCAAGGCTGTACCCTTAAGCAAAACGTTCTTTTCTGGACTTTAAGTTTAAACCCCTTAAGCCAAATGCCATTGTTCCATCTTCATTTCTGCTATATTTGTGTGGATTTTATTGCAAACCAAATTTGGTTATGAGATAATAGTACATACTATATGTCAAAAAGGAATCAAAGACTTTGTGTTCACATACATTTTTTAAAACTCTGCATAAATACAGCCAAATGATTCTCAGGAAATTTTCATTAAGCTATTGTAGACTGCTTATCACTCACCCCAGCTACAGCCCAACTGCAGACAGGGTCACAGCGTGGAGTTTTCCAAATGTTCCTGACATATCAAAGCATGTGGGAAGTGCGCTACCTTGCTCCTCTTAGAGACTAATAAGGTCTCTCTCATTTTCTTTCTTTCTCACATGTCCTCACACATTTGTCTTGTGAGAAAAATAGTTATTAAAAGTTGAAAGAATCTCAAGCCAGTGTAGTTGGCATAAAGATAGAAATACATATCAATGAAAGAGAATGGAGAGTCAGAAAAATGAAATCCTCCATTTATGATCAATTAACTTTTGACAGGAGAACTTAGATAATTCATCGAGGGAAGGAAGAACATTTTAGACAAATGGTGCTCAGACATTGGGATAGTTATATCAAAGGCCAAAGTTAGATCTTGTACCATACACAAAAGTTAACATAGATGGTAGACAATAGGGATGAAATTACAAAGTCTCTAGAATTAAATGTGGATGCTATCCTTTGTGAATCAGCACTGGACAATGACTTCTTAGTTATAACAACAAAATAAAAGCAATAAAAGAAAGCAAACACATAAAATGGATGTCATAAAAGTTAAAATTTCTTGTGCTACAAACAATACTCCAAAGAAAATAAAAGCTAGCCTAAACATTAGAAAGATAAGATATTTGCACATTACATCTTTGTTAAAGTACTTTCATCCAGAATATACAGAGAACTCTCTGTAACTCTTAATATATATATATATATATATATATATATATATATATATATATATATATATATATATATTCTTTTTTTCAAGTATTAGTGTAAATATTTTATGTAGTGTATGAAAGAAATTACAAATCTAAGAATACCATGCAAAGCTTTCCCCATGCTTTCCCGTTTTTTTATTGATATATTTTTATTTACATTTCAAATGATTTCCCCTTTTCTGGGTCCCCACTTCCCACAAGTCCCATAAGCCCTCTTCCCTTCCCTGTTCCTCCATCTAACCCTTCCCACTTCCCTGTTCTGGTATTCCCCTATACTGTTGCACTGTCTTTCCAGAGCCAGGAGCCATTCCTCCATTCTTTTTGGACCTCATTTAATATGTGGATTATGTCTTGGTTATTCAAAGTTTCTAGGCTAATATCCAATTATCAGTGAGTGCATACCATGATTGATCTTTTGAGACTGTTTTACCTCACTTAGTATGATATTCTCCAGCTCCATCCATTTGTCTAAGAATTTCATGAATTTATTGTTTCTAATGGCTGAATAGTACTCCATTGTGTAAATATTCCACATTTTTTATATCCATTCCTCTGTTGAGGGACACCTGGGTTCTTTTCAGCTTCTGGCTACTACAAATAGGGCGGCTATGAACATAGTGGAGCATGTGTCCTTATTGCATGCTGAAGAATCCTCTGGGTATATGCCCAGGAGTGGTATAGTAGGGTCCTCAGGAAGTGTCATGCCCAGTTTTCTGAGGAACCGCCAGACTGATTTCCAAAGTGCTTGCACCATCTTGCAATCCCGCCAGCAGTGGAGGAGAGTTCCTCTTTCTCCACATCCTCGCCAACACCTGCTGTCTCCTGAGTTTTTGACCTTAGCCATTCTGACTGGTGTGAGGTGAAATCTCAGGGTTGTTTTGATTTGCATTTCCCTAATGATTAATGATGTTGAACATTTCTTAAGGTGTTTCTCAGCCCTCTGAAGTTCTTCATGTGAAAATTCTATGTTTAGCTCCGTACCCCACATTTGAATGGGGTTATTTGGTTCTCTGGGTTCTACCTTCTTGAGTTCTTTGTATATATTAGATATTAGCCCTCTGTCGGATTTAGGGTTGGTGAAGATCCTTTCGCAATCTGTTGGTTGACGTTTTGTCCTTTTGACAGTGTCCTTTGCCTTATAGAAACTTTGTAGTTTTATGAGGTCCCATTTGTGAATTCTTGATCTTAGAGCATAAGCTATTGGTGTTCTATTCAGGAACTTTTCCCCTGTGTCCATGTCCTCAAGGGTCTTCCCCAGTTTCTTTTCTATTAGTTTCAGTGTGTCAGGTTTTATGTGGCGGTCCTTGATCCATTTGGAGTTGAGCTTAGTACAAGGAGATAAGGATGGATCGATTCACATTTACAATCCAAAAGATTTCCCCTTTCCCAGTTCCCCCCTCCCCATATGTCCCATAAGTCCTCTTCTCTCCATCCATTCTCCTATCTTCCCCCCTCCCTTTTCTCTGTCCTGGTACTCCCCTACAATGCTGGATCAAGCCTTTCCAGGAATAGGGCCCTCTTCTTCTTCATGGGAATCATTTGATATGCTAATTGTATCTTCAGTATTCAGAGCTTCAGGGCTAATTAATATCCACTTATTAATGATTGCATTCCATGTGTATTCTTTTGTGATTGTGTTACCTCACTTAGGATGATATTTTCCAGTTCCATCCATTTGCCTAAAAAATTCATGAATTTATTGTTTTTAATTGCTAAATAGTACTCCATTGTGTATATATACCACATTTTCTGTATCCATTCCTCCATTGAGGGATATCTGGGTTCTTTCCAGCTTCTGGCTATTATAAATAAGGCTGCTATGAACATAGTGGAACATGTGTCCTTATTGCATGCTGGGGAATCCTCTGGGTATATACCCAGGAAATACTCTACTCAATGATACCTTGGTCAAGGAGAACTCTTACTATTAAACAATAAAAATGGAAATAACACAACTTTAAAATGGACAACAGAAGTCTTCTATAATTCTCCTCCCTGAATCTTGGTAAGAGAAATTTTTTTGTCATTTATTTTTTTTAATATTTTTATTTTCTATATTCTTTGTTTACATTCCAATTGATTTCCCCTTTCCCAGGTCCCCCCTCCCCATATGTCCCATAAACTTTCTTCTCTCCATCCATTCTCCAATCACCTCCCCCCTTTTTCTCTGTCCTTACATCCCCCTCCAATGCTAGATCAATCCTTTCCAGGATCAGGACCCTCTCCATACTTCTTCATGGGAGTCATTTGTTATGTGATTTGTGCCTTGGGTATTTAGAAACTGCACAAGAAGTGCTGCTGCTTGTATACACTGGACTTGCAGAACAAGAGAGGACAGTGATAACTTGATAGATACAGAAGGGGAAGTTTGTAGAATCTTACCATGTTCAAGATAAAAGTACTGAAAAAAACACAGAAGAAACATCTCAACACAATAAAGGCTATATGTGACAATATTATATTAAGTGGAGGAAATAACAAAGCATTGCCACTAAAATCAGGAAGAAGAGAATAGTGTCCACTTTTTCAATTTCTTACTCAGTGTTGTGCTTGAAGATTACCTATAGCAATAAGCAAATAAAAGGATATGGAAGGAAAGGAGGACGTGAATGTAGCTTTATTTTGGAGAATGAGTCAATATATGTTCCTAAAACATATATTCCTTCACTAGAAAACTCTTTTTAACTATATTAATCCTGCCGATCCATGAGCATGGGAGGTTTTTCCATTTTTTGAGGTCTTCTTCCATTTCCTTCTTCAGAGTCTTGAAGTTCTTGTCATAGAGATCTTTCACATGTTTGGTTAGAGTCACCCCAAGGTACTTTATACTGTTTGTGGCTATTGTGAAGGGGGTCATTTCCCTAATTTCTTTCTCAGCCTGCTTATCCTTTGAGTATAGGAAGGCCACTGATTTGCTTGAGTTGATTTTATAACCTGCCACTTTGCTGAAGTTGTTTATCAGCTGTAGGAGTTTTCTAGTGAAGTTTTTTTTTGGGGGGGGGGGTCACTTAGGTAGACTATCATATCATCTGCAAATAATGATAGTTTGACTTCTTCCTTTCCAATTTTGTATCCCTTTGACCTCCTTATGTTTTCTAATTGCCTGAGCTAGTACCTCAAGTACAATATTGAAAAGATAAGGAGAAAGGGGGCAGCCCTGTCTAGTCCCTGATTTTAGTGGGATTGCTTCAAGTTTCTCTCCATTTAGTTTGATGCTGGCTACTGGTTTGCTGTATATTGCTTTTACTATGTTTATTTATGGGCCTTGAATTCCTGTTCTTTCCAAGACTTTAAGCATGAAAGGATGCTGAATTTTGTCAAATGCTTTTTCAGCATCCAATGAAATGACCATGTGGGGTTTTTTTCTTTGAGTTTGGTTATGTAGTGGATTGCATTGATGGATTTCTGTATATTGAACCAACCCTGCATACCTGGGATAAAGCCTACTTGATCATGGTGGATGATCATTTTTATGTGTTCTTGAATTCAGTTTGCAAGAATTTAATTGAATATTTTTGCATCAATGTTCATAAGGGACATTGGTCTGAAAGTACTCCTTATTTGTTGGATCTTTGTGTGGTTTTGGTATCAGTGTAATTGTGGCTTCGTAGAAGGAGTTGGGTTCTTCCCATTTCTATTTTGTGGAATAGTTTGAAGAGTATTGTTGTTAGGTCTTCTGACTCTGACCAAACAAGTGAAAGATCTGTATGGCAAGAACTTCAAGACTCTGAAGAAGGAAATGGAAGAAGACCTCAGAAAATGGGAAAACCTCCCATGCTCATGGATCGGCAGAATTAATATAGTTAAAATGGCCATTTTGCCAAAAGCAATATGCAGATTGAACGCAATACCCATCAAAATCCCAACTCAATTCTTCATAGAGTTAGAAAGAGCAATTCTCAAATTCATCTGGAATAAGAAAAAACCCAGGATAGCTAAAACTATTCTCAACAACAAAAGAAATTCTGAGGGAATTAGTATCCCTGACCTCAAGTAATACTACGGAGCAATAGTGTTAAAAACTGCATGGTATTGGTACAGTGACAGGCAGGCAGGTCAATGGAACAGGATTGAAGATCCAGAAATGAACCCACACACCTATGGCCACTTGATCCTCGACAAAGGGGCTGAAAACATCCAATGGAAAAAAGATAGCCTTTTCAACAAATGGTGCTGATTCAACTGGAGGTCAGCATGCAGAAGAATGGGAATTGATCCCTCCTTGTCTCCTTGTACTAAGCTCAACTCCAAATGGATCTACACATAAAGCCAGACACTATGAAGCTAATAGAAAAGAAACTGGGGAGACCCTTGAGGATATCAGTACAGGGGGAAAGTTTCTGAACAGATCATCAATAGCGTATGCTCTAAGATCAAGAATTGACAAATGGGACCTCATAAAATTAAAAAGTTTCTGTAAGGCAAAGGACACCATCAAAAAGACAAATCGGCCACCAACAAATTGGGAAAAGATCTTCACCAACCCTACATCACATAGAAGGCTAATATCCAATATATACAAAGAACTCAAGAAGTTAGGCCCCAGAAAACCAACTAACTCTATTAAAAAATGGGGTACAGAGTTAAACAAAAAATTTTCACCTGAAGAACTTTGGATGGCGGAGAAGCATCTTAAAAAATGCTCAACTTCATTAGTCATTAGGGAAATGCAAATCAAAACAACTCTGAGATTTCACCTTACACCAGTCAGAATGGCTAAGATTAAAAATTCTGGAGACAGCAGGTGTTGGCGAGGATGTGGAGAAAGAGGAACACTCCTCCACTGCTGGTGGGGTTGCAAATTGGTACAACCAATCTGGAAAGCAGTCTGGCGGTTCCTCCGAAAACTGGGCATGTCACTTCTGGAAGATCCTGCTACACCACTCCTGGGCATATACCCAGAGGATTCCCCAGCATGTAATAAGGATACATGCTGTACTATGTTCATAGCAGCTGTATTTATAATAGCCTGAAGCTGGAACGAACCCAGGTATCCCTCAACAGAAGAATGGATGCAAAAAATGTGGTAAATATACACAATGGAGTACTATTCAGCCATTAGAAACAATGAATTCATGAAATTCTTAGGCAAATGGATGGAGCTGGAGAACATCATACTAAGTGAGGTAACCCAGTCTCAAAAGATCAATCATGGTATGCACTCACTAATAAGTGGATATTAACCTAGAAAACTGGGATACCCAAAACATTATCCACACATCAAATGAGGTACAAGAAGAACGGAGGAGTGACCCCTTGTTCTAGAAAGTCTCAGTGTAGCAGTATAGGGCAAAACCAGAACAGGGAAGTGGGAAAGGTGGGTGGGAGAACAGGAGGAGGGAAGGGGGCTTATGTGACTTTTGGGGAGTGGGGAACCAGAAAAGGGGGAATCATTTGAAATGTAAATAAAAAATATATCAAAGAAAAAAGAAAACTCTTAGAATTGACATTTCAATGAAGATACATAATATATGAAATTAACATACAAATGACAAACATACTCTTAAAAATAAATCAGAGTCAATTCCAATCATGATATATATATAAAAAAAATAGCCTTAAAGTACCTTGTTATAAAACTAACCAGGAATGCGAAAGACCTCTTTGAGAAAAACTTTGTATCATCAAAGAAAGTAATTGAGAAAGAAGACTAGATGGAAAGCCCTCCTGTGTTCATGGATGGAAAGGATTAGTATTGTGAAAATGATTATACCGAAAGTAATCTGTAGTTTCAATAGAATGCCAATCAAAACCACAGTGCTATTATTCACAGAAATAGAAAAAAATCATCTTAAAATTTATGAAAACACAAAAGACCTAAAGTAGCCAAAGTGATCCCAAGGAAGAAAAGTAGCACTAGATGAAACTCAGTCAATATCATTTTGATTTCTCAAGTGGAACTCAAGTACGTGGCTTTTTCAGCATTAGGGCTTTAACATCAAGTGCTGGAGGTTAACTGGGAGCACTGGCAAGAGCCTAAAATATTTGGCAGTGGATATTTGAGAGTGTACTAGCCAACAACTCCAAAATAGGTAGGCTATTCCTGGCACTGAGATTTTATTTGTTACTCTGTGGTGTGCAGTGAGCACATTGTCACCATAGTATATGGTCACTGTCTATAACTGTTTTATATATTCGCTTATTAGCATATGATGCTTTATAATATATTTTTATGACTTTCTCAAAAGTTCTTCATTGTTTCTCTCCTTTCACGTACTGCTCTATCCTGTGCTATCACCTACCCCGTTTAATTCTTCCTATTCCATTATTCCTCCCTATCTGCTTTCTAGCACTGCCTTTTATCTACTGCCTAGCTTTCATAGGGTTGAAAAGTGCTATGCACACTACAAAAATGGAAAAGTCATCATTATTCTTATCTAGCTATGAATCTTTGAGCTACAATTATGACCAGACATGTAAGACATGCTTACTTAGTGGCAGGAATATGATGGAAGTAACCATCTGTTTTCTCATGGAATCTAAGGCCTGCCCCATGAGATGGAACACATACCTGACATTGTTAATGGGACCAAGACCCTGGGACTAGACTTATCAGAGGCTCTAGGAGAGAACTTGATACTATTATTCTCCTAAATGTACATAGTAATAAGATGATTCGTCATGACGGATGTTGTTATTGGTATAGGTCAGTGTTTCTCTCAACCCTCACCAGAGAAGCTTCTTCTTAAAGTAGATGCCAATTAACATAGAGAACCATATCTGGCCAATGTGCAGAGAACAAGAGAGAGCATAGGGATCTGTCCTAAATAGGATGATGTTTATACCACAGTCCTCACCTCAAGACTCAGAGATCCGTATGATGGGTGTGGGAAGATTAGATCCTAAGATCCAGATGTGGCAAATGATTTCAACAAAGTGGTTTTTGACCCCAGAGTAGTCACAAATATGAACTCACGGTGATTGTGACAGCCTGGACAAGACCTGAAGAAGCTCAAGTCACACAAGCCCCAGCATGGAAAAAGGCAAGAGGTAGGCAAGAAAGTCCATGGATAGGTGAGGGGATGCTGCCCTTTGGTAACTTCAGGAAGAGAATCAGTTTTCTCTAACAGTGTCATAGTCCATCTACCATACTCCAGCGCATGCCCCAACCCCAAGAGTAGTTGGGCAACACTAATCAAACTCAATGAATTTATAAAAAGAAAAATCAAAGATAGTTGGTAAACATAGAGGGCAGATCTGAGAGACTTAGTAGAGAAGGGCAAATATAACCACAATTCATTGTAAGTAATTCTGAAAGAATTAGTAAAAGTAATAATAAAAAATATGGAAACATGTGTTCTGTGAGGAAAATAGTAAAATTTAGGATTCCAGGAAAAGAGATCTCAAAAAAAAAATGCTTAGGGCATAAAGAGGTAGGCAAAATTATAAATTGACAAGTAGGTATAGCACAGTATGTGTATTTTTGCTGCATAATATCCCTTGCTGATGACCTGAACTGTAAGAGATAAAAACTATCCATAGAGTTTATTTATTTTAAATGCAATGAAAAAAATGATGATGGGAAATTAGAATAATGGTTTTTCATTTTCCTTTTCATTTATAAAATTATTTGTCTCATTAATATTAAATTCAATCATAGAAATCTACTTACTTTTATAAACATTTTTATATTACAATTAACCCATGTGTGATGATGAACTTCATCTGTGCTTTAGAATTGTATGTTAGAAGTAATGGACATAGGAGATCAACCCATTCACGGTCTATCCACATTGAATTTTTTTATGAGATGTAAACAGCTCTGGGAATTTCTGTACAACCACTTTAATCTCAATATTCAGTTCTGATCTTTCTGAACTCAAGAGTTTGGGCGTAATTAGGTTTAAATTTTGTGTAAATTATAGGAATTAGAGGACTATTTTTCCATATTAAATTTTATTGCTTGTTGGAATGGTCACAGTAATTGTGAACACAAAAGATTTAGATGTACTTTGTGAAAGCTTGACTTGACTTTTTTGAAGCTGTTTGATTTTGCACTGAAATTGACTGAAAGGTTAAGACAGCTCTTGCACATACACAGCTGCCTCTTGCTGAGTCACATGCTGTTTTGGAATTTGCGAAGTTGTAATGTTTTCCTCAACATGTAATGCTAGAAAATATGACACCAAAAACTAACTTGCAAGATGCATTTTTTTAAAAAAAAATCACATCTTACAAATTATGAAATGCTACATTTCAGCATGCTTTAAAACAGTTTGTAGGAAGCATCAGTTTTTTTTTAATTAATGCCAATTATTGACTTTGAGGTGTGGTCATAGATCTGGCTGTTGCAATTTAATTTATCTTTTTTATTGCTCCTAACCTTTTTTGTCATGATCCTACTCATTAGCACATCCATTTGGAAAGGAAGTTTTGTTTTGTTTTTGTTGTTTTTTTTTTTAAAGTCGAAACTTCAAACTAGATCATTATATTATTTTCTGTTATTTCTGGTTAATTTGAGAGTAGATTGTATAGTCTGTTAACCAAATTACTCATTTTTTATTTACTAATTTATTTTAATAACTTATCAGCTTACTTAGTGTGTTCATACATACCTTTAATCCCAGAACTCTAGAGGAAGAGCTAAGTAGATCTCTATGAATTTAAGGCCAGCCTGGTCTAAATATAAAGTTCCAGGCTAATCAACACTACAGAGTGAGAACTTGTTTTTAACTGTAAAAAATTTATAGTACCCCTTAAGTGGTCTATAATCAGTAAAAGTGAGTTGAACCAATGTACATCATATGGTATTATAATATCCCCTTATTATATTTAGTAACAGCAATAAAATTAAAGGTTAAGGGCAGTACTAACTAACTCATGGGCAATTAGGTTCTGAAATTTTTAGAAATAATATATTAAAAGCCTGGCATGATTCTTGTAGAAAAGAGGCCTATGGAAAGATCTGAGCTATTGTACAACCTATTATGTGTACAGTGTAGAAAATAATTTAAGGTTAAAATTTATCTGTGTGCTGTGTTTGGTTATACTGATATTTTTATGCTTACTTCTGTCTTAGGGTTTTATTGCTGTGAAGAGACACCATGACAATGGTCACCTTTATAAAGAGAAACATTCAATTGGGGCTGGCTCACAGTTTCAGAGGTTTAGTCCATTATTGTCATAGCAAGAAGCATGGCACCATGAAGTCACACACAGTGCTAAAGGAGCTGAGAGTTCTATGTCTTGCTCCACAGGCAGTAAAAGGAAACTGAGTAAAACCCTCCACCTAGCTTGAACATATCAGACCTCAAAGCCTGCCTTCAGGGTGACATACTTCCTCCAATGAGGCCACATCTACTCTGACAATGGACGTGTTTGTTATCACTTCCCTAAGCAGAAGCAGGAAAATAGTGTATTTATAATCCTGTATTCTTTGGCAGCTTTATACATACATACATACATACATACATACATACATACATACAAACATACATGCATACTACATACAATATTTTGTGATATTTATCCCATCACCCTCTGATACCTCTTTCCTTTCCCTCTGAGTATCTTTTTTTCCCCACCTAGTTTCTTACTGGTAACAACATTGACAAAAAACAAACAAACAAACAAAAACCCCAAAAAACTAAACCAAAACAAAAAACCATGTAGCAACCATCAACTCCCCAGGAATGGTAAGGATGTGTAACTACATCCTTACCATGTTAGAGGGCCCAGTCTTGTGCAGGTTTCTTTCTTTCTTTCTTTTTTTATTCCTTATATTTTTTAATTACATTTCAAATGATTTCCCCTTTTCTAGCCCCCCACTCCCCGAAAGTCCCATAAGCCCCCTTCTCTCCCCCTGTCCTCCCACCCACCCCTTCCCACTTTCCCGTTCTGGTTTTGCCGAATACTGCTTCACTGAGTCTTTCCAGAACAAGGGGCCACTCCTCCTTTCTTCTTGTACCTCATTTGATGTATGGATTATGTTTTGGGTATTCCAGTTTTCTAGGTTAATATCCACTTATTAGTGAATGCATACCATGATTCACCTTTTGAGTCTGGGTTACCTCACTTAGTATGATGTTCTCTAGCTCCATCCATTTGCCTAAGAATTTCATGAATTCATTGTTTCTAATGGCTGAATAGTACTCCATTGTGTAGATATACCACATTTTTTGCATCCATTCTTCTATTGAGGGATACCTGGGTTCTTTCCAGCATCTGGCAATTATAATTAGGGCTGTTATGAACATAGTAGAGCATGTATCCTTATTACATGGTGGGGAACCCTCTGGGTATATGCCCAGGAGTGGTATAGCAGGATCTTCTGGAAGTGAGGTGCCCAGTTTTCGGAGGAACCGCCAGACTGATTTCCAGAGTGGTTGTACCAATTTGCAACCCCATCAGCAGTGGAGGAGTGTTCCTCTTTCTCCACATCCTCTCCAACACCTGCTGTCTCCTGAATTTTTAATCTTAGCCATTCTGACTGGTGTAAGGTGAAATCTCAGGGTTGTTTTGATTTGCATTTCCCTAATGACTAATGAAGTTGAGCATTTTTTAAGATGTTTCTTGTGCAGGTTTCTAATGCTGCTTTGTGCTCATGCTTGCCTTGCCATGTATCTGAAGAGCAGCTTGTTTCTTTTTCCAGCAGCAAATCTATATAACACATTTCAAAGTGGCAGAGGCAGACATAAATAATACCACAGTTTAATAAGATCAATGGAAAAAACGGCAAACCAAACACAAAGGAATAAAACTAGCAAGAGGTTGAAAATTACAATAAAGAATCACATTTGTATTTTATAATTATAAAATATATGAGTTGAATACTCAGTCAAAGCTGTGGCAGAAAACAACGCACAAGAAAAGACAAAGTAGCTGTGGCTATGTGACTTTCAACTTCCCGCCTGTAATTGGAATCAGCGGCTACCACCTCACTTCATATCTGGACCCTTACCTCCCTCTGACAACTCGATCTCTCTAGCTCTCACTAAGTCTCCTGTTTTCTGATACATTATTATTTATAATATTTTCTTACAAAGGTATTGGCTTTTCTATTTTTGTGGATATCATTATTGTCCTGTTCTATCTCTCCTGGAACTAGGCTCAAATCTGCTTCTCGGATATCAAACATACTGGTGGGTGGCAAAAGAAAATTCTCTTTGAAGTCACCATGATAGGAATTTTTAGCTTTATTAAATAATTTTGTAGTTTTAAGCTGGATGCTTTACTCTTAGTCCTTACTGTCATATAATTAATTTAACTCATATTAAAACAATGAGGTAAAATATCCTTTAAAATCATTTTCTAAATAGAAAAGATGAGACTCAGAGTCTAATTGTTCAATGTTTGAACTGTTGTTGGTGAAGCTAGGATTCTTAGTTTAGATTACCAAGGTCGTCTAGGTCCTATGTCACAATATAAATATATGAGAGGTTAGTCTTGCTTCCTGACCTTTTCTAACAATTTTATGAACCTTATTTTTCTCTCCCAAATATGGTAAATTCCAAAACAAATTTATTACTGGATTAATAACACTACTTTTGTTTTTTATTCTTGAAAATATACTGGCCTTAGGTTTTGATAGCATCTACACCCAAAGTGTATGTGTAACAAAATTCCTAATGAAAATTCACTGAGCATTTAGAAAATGGACCCAACATGTGGCATTGCATACCGAATCTTTGCTCATGCTGGTTTCTGATGGTGTGCAGAATATTGTGTTAGTTTTTTAGGGCTAATGATGTTGGGTTAATTTCTTTACCCCTCTCAGCCAACTCTTTCCACAACATGACTTCTCCCATGGGGTCCTTGCTAATAAATTCTTTAATTGAACTGGTTTATTAAAATGAGTGTCTATATGATCATCTAGACACCCCACAGATGTGAGGAGAGATTATGAGTTCAAATGAGATGGAAGTAGGCAAATCCAGGTTTGGTCCGGATCCTACATTGCCACAAAATCTAATAATAAAGCAATCCAAGTAATCACGAAATTAGGAACTGGAAAGAAATGAAACTATAAGTACTTGTGAAGTTTTCGTTGAGCAAATAATCAGTATTTATTAAGCATTGAAAAGAGAATTATTTCTAAGCACAGGAAATAGAAAGCCTTCTGTCACATTCACCTGCTCTCCAACTTCTTCTTCACTGAATTTGTTCAGTCAGGTAGATGATGTTTTAGTTCATCATCCCTATAAATCAATCCTCCAATGACTACATAAACAAAATAAACACTGCAAAATTAAAATCTCCATGTTCATATAACATAGAATGGCTCTGTTTTCTTGTGCTTTTCCCAAGCAGCTATAGATACTTATAATTCATTTATGTTGGCATATTTTTTATGCTTTTTAAAGTTATTTCTTTAATTTTCTGATTTTGAAGACTATAATATAACTACCTCATTTTCTACTTCCAGATTCTCCCTCTAAGCCCTCCCAAATACCCCTTCACTTTCTTTCAAACTCATGGTCTCTTTTTCCATTAATTGTGTGTGTGTGTGTGTGTGTGTGTGTGTGTGTGTGTGTATTTCAATTTTTCTGCCTCCTCTTCCATAATGCTCTCAGAGCCCTGTGTGTAAGAGCTGTCTAGAAGACTCCATTGAGATTGGGCTTCACAACTCTTGTATTTTGATTGGTTGTAATTTTCTGTAATGTTCTCCATCTATTGTAAAGAGATGATGAGGGGTGTAGAGGTGTAAAGGAAGTAACACCCTTGATGAGAGGTGAGAACTTCACTTACATTTAATGTAGATAGGGACTATACTGGTTTAGTAAAGTAGTCATTACAGGTTCTTTCCTATGACCCATAATACCACGACCTCTGAACAGCTGGCTGTGTTTGTTTGGTTTCTTTTTTCTTTCTTTCTTTCTTTCTTTTTTTTTTTTTGAGAATTTCAAACAGTGTATCTGATCCATATTCACTCATGAGCTCCTCCAGGACCCCCCTTCCATACACACCTGACTTGGTGTCCTTCTTTCTTTCTTTCTTTCTTTCTTTCTTTCTTTCTTTCTTTCTTTCTTTCTTTCTTTCTTTCTTTCTTTCTTTCTTTCATCTTTTTTTGAAACTTATCAAGACCAATTTGTGCCTCTCCTTTATTCTTGGATGTGTGGCCTTCCACTGGAAAAACTATTTTCCCTTAAATAACTTCATTTGTACAGCTGTAGCATATTACCTAGCAAACAGAACTTTTAAGAGGAGTAAAAAATTCTTAAAAGCAATTTCTAGCAACACCTGTAAATGCAGTTGTTGGTCTGCACCCCACTCCCCATCCCACAGATCTGTCTTGCTTTCTCTTGGGAGGCCTGCTCCTCCTTAGACACCTAGGAGAGACACCCATGCCTTTATCCCCTCAGCCTGCTGGGACCACAGCAAGTCTAGCAGCCTTGAGATCTGCCCAGTCCTTTTTGAGCTCCATCCTCCTTCTGGTCCATACCTCGACCTGCAATCTTGGAATGGCACCCCACTTTCCAACCCACAGCTCTGTCTACTTCCCTGAAGGCCTGCTTCCACTCAAGACACCAAAGATAACCAGCTCCATCTTCCAGTCCACACTTCCACCTGCAATCAAGGATCTGCACCCGTAAACCCCACCCCACAGCTCTGCCTGCCTTTTTGGAGACCTGCTGCCATCCAAGATAACCAGTCCCAGAGGCTTACTGCTTCCAGAAACAACCAGGACAGCCAACACCAGAGACAATTAGATAACTAAAGTCAAGTGCAAGAATATAATCAATAGGAGCCAATACAATATGGTACCATCAAAATATAGCTCTCCTATTACAACAAGCCCTGATATCTGTTTTTAATTATTAAGTATTTTATTTATTTACATTTCAAATATTATATCCCTTCCATGAGCCCTCTACCCAATTACCCCTCCTTCCCCACCCATCCACTCCTACCTCATCTCTCTAGAATCCTCCTTTTCTGGGGGCATCAAGCCTCAACAGGACCAAGAAGCAACCCATCCCACTGAGGTCAGAAAAGGCAGACCTCTGCTACATATGTACAAAGAGCCTATGTATGCTCTTTGGTTGGTAGCTTAGATCCTGGGAGCTCTGAGAGGTCTGCTAGTTGGTACTGTTGTTCTTCCTGGGGTTGCAAACCCCTTCAGCTCCTCCAGTCCTTCCCACTAAGTCTTCTATAGGGGTTCCAAGCTCAGTTCAATGGTTGTCTGTAAGTATCTGCATCTGTCTCAGCCAGGTGTTAGTAGAGTCTCTCAGACGACAGCTATGCCAGGCTCCTGTTTGTAATATCTTAACACACCTGAAGAGCAAGACTATGACCTTAAATCTCATTTTATTAAGATAACAGAGGCCTTTAAAAAGGATATAAATAAATCCCTTAAACATACAGGAAAACACAATCAAACAGGTAGAAGCCCTTAAAGAGGAACACAGGAAAATACAATCCTGTATTTTCCCTTAAAGAAACACAGGAAAATACAATCAAACAGGTGAAGGAAATGAATAAAATGGTCCAAGACCTAGAAATGTAAATAAAAGTAATAAAGAAAACACAAATGAAGTTGTTTATCAGCTGTAGGAGTTCTCTAGTGGAGTTTATTGGGTCACTTAGGTAGACTATCATGTCATCTGCAAATAATGATAGTTTGACTTCTTCCTTTCCAATTTGTATCCCTTTGACCTCCTTATGTTGTCGAATTGCCCGAGCTAGTACCTCAAGTACAATATTGAAAAGATAAGGAGAGAGGGGGCAGCCCTGTCTAGTCCCTGATTTTAGTGGGATTGCTTCAAGTTTCTCTCCATTTAGTTTGATGCTGGCTACCGGTTTGCTGTATATTGCTTTTACTATGTTTAGGTATGGGCCTTGAATTCCTGTTCTTTCCAAGACTTTAAGCATGAAAGGATGCTGAATTTTGTCAAATGCTTTCTCAGCATCCAGTGAAATTACCATGTGGTTTTTTTCTTTGAGTTTGTTTATGTAGTGGATTGCATTGATGGATTTCCGTATATTAAACCAACCCTGCATTCCCAGGATAAAGCCTACTTGATCATGGTGGATGATCGTTTTGATGTGTTCTTGGATTTTGGGAAAAGATCTTCACCAATCCTACATCAGATAGAGGGCTAATATCCAATATATATAAAGAACTTAAGAAGTTAGACTCCAGAAAACCAAACAACCCTATTAAAAAATGGGGTACAGAGTTAAACAGGGAATTCTCACCTGAAGAACTTCAGATGGCAGAGAAGCATCTTAAAAAATGCTCAACTTCATTAGTCATTAGGGAAATGCAAATCAAAACAACCCTGAGATTTCACCTTACATCAGTCAGAATGGCTAAGATTAAAAATTCAGGAGACAGCAGGTGTTGGAGAGGATGTGGAGAAAGAAGAACACTCCTCCACTGCTGGTGGGGTTGCAAATTGGTACAACCACTCTGGAAATCAGTCTGGCGGTTCCTCCGAAAACTGGGCACCTCACTTCCAGAAGATCCCGCTATACCACTCCTGGGCATATACCCAGAGGATTCCCCACCATGTAATAAGGATACATGCTCTACTATGTTCATAGCAGCCCTATTTATAATTGCCAGATGCTGGAAAGAACCCAGGTATCCCTCAACAGAAGAGTGGATGCAAAAAATGTGGTATATCTACACAATGGAGTACTATTCAGCCATTAGAAACAATGAATTCATGAAATTCTTAGGCAAATGGATGGAGCTAGAAAGTGTCATCCTGAGTGAAGTAACCCAGACTCAAAAGGTGACTCATGGTATGCACTCACTAATAAGTGGATATTAACCTAGAAAACTGGAATACCCAAAACATAATCCACACATCAAATGAGGTACAAGAAGAAAGGAGGAGTGGCCCCTTGTTGTAGAAAGACTCAGTGAAGAAGTATAGGGCAAAACCAGAACGGGGAAGTGGGAAGGGGTGGGTGGGAGGACAGGGGGAGCAAAGGGGGCTTATGGGACTTTCGGGGAGTGGGGGGCTAGAAAAGGGGAAATCATTTGAAATGTAAATAAAAATATATCGAATAAAAAAAAAGACAAAAAAAAACCCCCAAAAAAAACCACAAATGGGAGGCAAACCTGGAGATGCAAAACCCAGAAAAGAGAACAGAATTACCAACAGAATGCAAGAGACAGAAAAATCTCAGGCTTAGACGATATCATAGAAAAAATTCATATATCAATCAAAGAAAATGCTAGATGTAAAAAGCTTCTAATTTAAAACATACAGAAAATTTGGGACACTATGAAAAGACTGAATACAAGAATAATAGGAATAGAAGAGGGTGAAGATTCCCAGTTCAAAGAGCCAGAAAATATCTTCAAGGAAATCATAAACATCAGGCAGAAAATAGTTAAACCCAGGGCTGAAATCAATCAGTCAGAAAGAGAGAATACAAAGAATCAACAAAACCAAGAGCTGGTTCTTTGAGAAAATCACCAAGATAGACAAAACCTTAGCCAAAGAAACAGTATCCAAATCAACAAAATCAGAAATGAAAAGGAAGGCATAACAACAGAAACTGAAAAAGTTTAAAAAATTAATTAGGTCCTACTACGAAGACGGTGCTCCACAGAACTGAAAAGTGTAAATGAAATGGATGATTTTCTAGACTGATAGCACTTAATAAAGTTAAATAAAAATCAGGTAAACTGTTTAAACAGTACTATAACACCTAACAAAATAGAAGCAGTGACTAAAATTCTCCTAACCTCACCGCAAAAAATTCACAAAGTTAGATCATTTAACCCAGAAAACTACCAGACTTTCAAAAACCTAATACCAATGTTCCTCAAAGTATCCCACAAAATAGAAACAGAAGGAACACTGCCACATTTATTCTATGAAGCCACAGTCACCCTGATACCTAAACACAAGAAGACTCAGTAAAGAAAGGGAATTTCAGACCAACCTTGCTTATTAACATCAACATAAAAATACTCAATAAAATACTTGCATACTGAATCCAAGAACACATCAAAAACATCATTCATCGTGATCAAGTAGGCTTCATCCCACGGATGCAGGATGTTCAGAATATGAAAATCCTTCAGTGTAATCTACTATATAAACAAACTGAAAGAAAAAAAGAAAACAGGATCATTTCATTAGATTCTGAAAAAGACTTTTGACAAAACCTAACACCCTTCATGTTAAACATAGAACAGGGACACAGGAGCATATCTAAACATAATGAAAGCAATAAACAGCAAGCCAATAGTCAGCATCAAATTAAATGGAGAGAACATTAAAGCCATCCAACTAAAATTAGGGACAAGACAATGCTGCCCACTTTCTCCATACCTTTTCAATATAGTACTTAAAGTTCTAATTAGAATAATAAGACAGCAAAGGGAGATCAAGGGAATACAAAGGAAAAAGGAAGAAGTCAAAATACCACTATTTGCAGATGATATGGGAGCAAAATCCAAAGTTCTACCAGAGAGCTCTTACAGCTGATAAACAACTATAGCAAAGTGGCTGGATTTTTTTTTATTATAGTGAAGTATTTTTTTCCTGTTATTCATAACATAATAGGAACACACAGTAGCTCATACCAAAAAATATTTCATGATATACTTACAAATAAAAAAATGGGATGAAATAATTCATTCACATATGTGCTCCCAAATTATTGTGGCCATTGACACAGATAAATATGTAACATATACTTTTTTATTCAATATATTCTTTATTTACATTTCAAATGATATTCCTTTTCCTGGATCCCTCCTCCCCGAAAGTCCCATAAGCCCTCTTCCCTCCCCCTGTTCCCTAATTGCCCCCTTCCCATTTCCCTATCCTGGTATTTCCATACACTGCTGCATTGAGCCTTTCTAGGACCAAGGGCCTTTCCTTCCTTCTTCTTGGGCATCACTTGATATGTGAATGGTTTCTTGGGTATTCCAAGCTTCTGGGCTAATATCTGCTTATCAGTGAGTGCATACCATGTGTGTTCTTTTGTGATTGGGTCGCCTCACTCAGGATGACATTCTCCAGTTCCACCCACTTGCCTAAAAATTTTATGAATTCATTGTTTTTAATAGCTGAGTAGTACTCCATAGTGTAAATATACCACATTTTCTGTATCCATTCCTCTGTTGAGGAATATCTGGGTTCTTTCTAGCTTCTGGCCATTTTAAATAGGGCTGCTATGAACAAAGTTTCTGTAAGGCAAAGGACACTGTCAAAAGGACAAAATGGCAACCAACAAATTGGGAAAAAGATCTTTACCAACTGTACATCTGACAGAGGGCTAATATCCAATATATACAAAGAACTCAAGAAGGTAGAGTCCAGAGAGCCAAATAACCCTATTCAAAATGGGGTACAGAGCTAAACAAAGAATTTTCACCTGAGGAATATTGAATGGCTGACAAGCACCTAAAGAAATGTTCAACATCCTTAGTCATCAGAGAAGGGCAAATCAAACTATCCTGTGATTTTACCTCACATGAGTCAGAATGGCTAAGATCAAAAACTCAGGAGATAGCAGGTGCTGACAAGGATGTGGAGAAAGAGGAACACTCTTTTACTGCTGGTGGGTTGCCAGCTGGTACAACTACTCTGGAAATCAGTCTGGTGGTTCCTCAGAAAACTGGGCATGATACTACAGGATGACCCTGTTATACCACTCCTGGGCATATACCCAGAGGATTCCCCATCATGTAATAAGGAAACATGCTCCACTATGTTCATAGCAGCCCTATTTATAATAGCCAGAAGCTGGAAAGAATCCAGATGTCCCTCAATGGAGGAATGGATACCGAAAGTGTGGTATATTTACACTATGGAATACTACTCAGCTATTAAAAACAATGAATTCATAAAATTCTTAGGCAAGTGGGTGGAACTGGAGAATGTCATCCTGAGTGAGGCGACCCAATCACAAAAGAACACACATGGTATGCACTCTCTGATAAGCAGATATTAGCCCAGAAGCCCAGAATACCCAAGAAACAATCCACATATCAAATGATGCCCAAGAAGAAGGAAGGAAATGCCCCTGATCCTGGAAAGGCTCAATGCAGCAGTGTAGGGGAATACCAGGATAGGGAACCGGGAAGGGGTTGATTGGGGAATGGTGGGAGGGAAGAGGGCTTATGGGACTTTCAGGGAGGGGGTATCCAGGAAAGGGGAAATCATTTGAAATGCAAATAAAGAATATATCTGATTAAAAAAGAAAGATCCTAAAAAAAGTAGAAACACTAAGTACCATCATAGGAAATGTTTTCAGTTCAAAGCTAGTAGGCATAGTTCTGAACTCAACTTTGACATAAAGTAAAACTGATGCATGGCTTATGGGATCAGCCTCTCATTTGTAATATATGAAGTATCTCTTATTTTACAGACTTCCAGACAAGGACACTAATTTTTGACACCATTGACAACTGTAAAAATTGCAGTTGTAATTTAGAATGTCCCTAGTAATGAACATTTTAGAATCAAGGCTATTAAGGAGAACAGAATTCTAGTAGGAGAATCTTCCAGAATCTCTTCTTTGAGTTTGGCTACATCAATACATATGGTGTTGAGGGAATTTATGTTCTGAAAATGTCTTTGCAAGAATGTGCAAGAATAATACTCCTACTTGATTTGTGCTTTTCTGCCAAAGCCTCTAATGAAATATATTTGAGTAGTTTTTATCATATTTACCCTGGAGCAATTTTAATTGTTATGTTCGTTACAAAAAGACTGTCACATAGAAATGTTTTAAAGAATGTACTGCTAATCTTAGCAGTGTCTGGTATTCAGGAAGAATGTGTTTTATTTTTTTTATGTGATTATATTTTTCCTGAGAAGTGAAATGCAAAGGGGAAATACTTGTGCATTCTAATTTGAATGGCTTTTGTAAAAATATAAATTCAATAGTTGCATTTAGGGCAGAGGAGATGACTTAAACAGTGAAGTACTTGCTATATAATCATGAGGACCTGAGTTTGGACCAGAGAATCCATGCCAGAAAGCAAATACAGAAGCAGGCATCTGCAATTCCTGTGCAAGAACGGAGAATGAGAATTTCCAAAGCTTGTGTGCCAATTGGGCTAGAGAAAGCTGTGACTTTTGGGTCACAGCTTATTTCAGAAAATACGACAGAGTGTGATGGAGAAAGAAGCCTAATGAAGAATTCTGGCCCATGCACACAAATATACATTGCCCAGGTGGACACAAACAAACACACACAAACACAAGTAAGACTGGATGCCCAAGGACAGCCTTGGGTGTCATTCCTCAAGCACAGTCCACCTTTTTCCTTTGAGAAACTATCTCTTACTAGACTTGAACTCCTCCAAGTCTTATAGGATGACTGGCTTTCAAGTCTAAGGGATCATCCTGCCTCTGTCTCCCTAGTTCTAGGATTACAAGAGCACACTACCATGCCTTGGCTGTTTTATGTGGGTTCTGGGAAATGAATTCACATTTTTGTATATCCATGGTAAGCCATAGTAGGATATATATATATATATATATATATATATATATATATATATACTTTATCTCTTGATTCTGCAATTCATGTTTACTCTCTCTCCCTCTCCCAGAGTCAAATAATAATAATAATAATAATAATAATAATAATAATAATAGATAAGCGATATAGTAACTGAAATTCTTATGTTAGTATCAGTGACATTAGCACTTCTTTATGCATAGATACATAAAGATACATAAATGCTCTATACAACCAAGAAAGCATGTGATGACTGACAAAGAGTTCCAGACAATAGATGGTATTGTTATTTAAATACGTGTACTTTTAGTTTTTTTTTCATTAAATTTCATATCACCAGTTACTACAGTCATCATGGAATGGGTTGAGGAAGATATTGCCTTTACTATATCTGTGAAGAGACTTTTTCAAAGCAAAGTCATCATTAAAATTATATTTCACCTTCAGATATGTGTAGTCTTCACCACTTAATAAGGAAACATACCTTTGCCTACAGACAAATACCATTATTAGAAACCAGAGAGGATCAAATGCAGAGATCTGGAGCCCAGTCCAAAATGACACATTCATGATACAAACACTGAAACTAAAACTAGAGGATCATTGTGGAAGATTTCAAAGATCATTGTGAAAAGATTATAAGGACCAAAGTATCTTATGATATTATGTCTCCTGGAAATATCAGAGAAGCTATACCAACAGGAGCATGGGGGGGGGGTAGTGGTGGTGGGGGTGTCTCACCAACATAGCTGCCTAAACAGGAGTTGAACAGGATGATAGGAATAGATACAGAAACACAGAGAGTGGAAAATCCATGAGGCCTCAACCTTAGACAAAACAACTACAGACAACTAAATGGCCAGACCTAAAAACAAATATACAAGTGATATTATATGAATTAAACAGATTATATATATATATATATATATATATATATAATATATGTATATATTATATATATATATATATATAATGCAAAAGAACAATTAAAGAAAAGAGGCTATCAATTTGAGAGAACAAGGAGATGCACATGGGAGTGGATGAGGGAGGAAAGGGAAGTGCTTTAAGGATGTACTTATAATCTCATAAAATAGAAAAATAGAATTATAAAAGAATATACTTGAACAGAAAGCTATTTTCTCTATTTAGAAAATTTAATCAGGTACTTTAAAAATCACTCAGTACTGATTTATTTATATATAATCAATATTATCATTATAAGAAATGCTTTTATTTACCTTACCCTCCTCTCTTCATCTAGTCCTTGATGAGTGAGATCTTTATATAGGAAATCATATGAGTCCATCCGTGGTACCATGCTCTAGTTAATGACTGAGTGTAACACGGCTTTGAGGTTCATGTTTTTGTCCACTGTAGCACAACTCGAAAGTTTCTTCCAAAGATTTACAAGTGGTTCTTTCACATTACTGAATTCTTCACCAGAGATTAGATTATCTAAACATATAGGGAAGAGAAAAGCAAAAACCTTAAGAGGGATCATAATCCAATCCATTTGTCTTGACTGGAGATACAACTCAGTTGGAGAGAATTTGACAATCATGTGAGAGACTTTAGGTTTAATATTTTTATTAATCAATTCATTTTCCACACTCCATAATTTATTCTCCTGCCAATCCCCCATCCACTCTCAGATTGTTCCACATTCTCTACCTCCTCCCCACCCCCTATCTTCATGTGGATGTCCCCACCCCCGAACCCCCTGACCCTGACCGCTAAGCTCTCTAGGATCTCCAATCTCTTCAGAGTTAGGTGCATCATCTCTGAATGAACATAGACCTAAAAATCCTCTACTGTATGTGTGTTGGGGGCCTCAAATCATTTGGTGTATGCTGCCTGTTTGGTGGTCCAGTGTTTGAGAGATCTTGGGGTCTTGATTAAATGAGATTGCTCATCCTCCTATAGGGTTGCCCTTCTCTTCAGCTTCTTTCAGCCTTCCCTAATTCAATAACAGGGGTCAGCCACTCCTGTCCATTGGTTGGGTGCAAATATCTGCAATTAACTATTTCAGCTGCTTGTTGGGTATTCTGTAGTGGGGTCATGCTCCATCTCTTTTTATGAGTGCTCCATAGCCTCAGTAATAGTGTCAGGCCTTGGGACCTCTCCTTGAGCTGAATTCCACATTGGGTCTGTCTCTGGACCTTCTTTTCCTCAGGCTCCTCTCCATTTCTATCCCGTAATTATTTTAGAGAGACACCATTATGGGTCAGAGTTGTGATGGTGGGATGGCCCCCCCTCTCCCTCATTTGATGCCCTGTCTTCCTGATGCAGGTGAGCATCTACAAGTTCCTTCTCCCTATTGTCAGGCATTTCATCTAAGGTCCCTCCCTTTGAGTCCTGAGAGTCTCTCACTTCCCAGATTTCTGGTGCATTCTGGAGGGTCCCCCCAACCTCCTATCTCCCAAGGTTGCCTCTTTCCATTCTTTCTGTTGGCCCTCAGAGCTTTAGTCTAGGTTGAATCTTAAACTCCATTAATAATGAAAAACATGACAACACCAGCAAGAGCAGCTCTACTAGGTCATGGCTGAGAGTTTATATATAATAGTCAGAAACATCCCACAAGGAAGGCCATGTGCTCCTCTTATCAAGTTCACCTGTACAAGTCATGTATGACCCATTGAAGGCAATTGTATCTATGGTCTTTGCTCTGAAAAAGATAAACCTGAGGCATGGTAAATGTAACCCTCTTTTTATGAGTGCTCCATAGCCTCAGTAATAGTGTCAGGCCTTGGGACCTCTCTTGAATCCTATAAAATCTCTGTTGAGACAGTGACAGAGCCAGACCTAGCCAGGTCTGTCAACAACTAATGTAGGGCTCAGAAGTCAAGCCTCTCAATCAGTAGCATGTTTCCAGACAGTTGTTATTTCTTATGCCAGAGAGACATTTAACTGGCTGTTCTAAGTTCTAGTGTCCTTCCATGTGTTGGTTGTTGCTTAGACTTGGGAGGACAGAAAAACCCTGCTGTCTGGGTAAGCATTTCTGAAAAAATTGTCCAGAAGAGATCAGGAAAAGATGTACAAGTTTCTAGAAGTTTGTTATTATTTTTTGTTGTCCCATGAAAATATTCCCTCTCAAACCCAATGTTGTATTTGTAGTTTAATGCTTTCTTCTTTAAGTGAGGCAAACATAACATCATTATAAGTCAACAACATATGAAAAATTGGGATATTTCTACAAGCCAGTCTTGAACAGATTATAATGGATGATGATTTTGAACTTCAGTTCTTCTTTCCTTACCTGCACACTGCTGGGACTGCAGACATGTACCACCACCACACTCAATTATGCTGCACTAAGAATCAAACCCAGAACCTCTACATACTAGGCAAGCATTCTGCTGACTGAGCCACATATGCATCACTGTGTTTTGCAAATAAAACATTCAGCATACCTTTTATAGTTCAAAATGTACTGAGTGGTTGGTATCAGTGGCAGGAGACATTGGGTATGTATACTGGCTCAGAATGTCTTGAAGATGTGATATATAATATTGATCATCAATTTGAGGAGAGAAATCCTATGTATGTCTGTTAAAGATTATCTAGACTAAGTGAAATGAAGAGGGTACTAAATGTAGATGGCACCAGGGTTCCAGGGTATATAGAAAGAAGAAAAAGACCACTAAACCAACCAACCAACCAACCAAAACAGCCAAACAAAAACTTAGCAGCACACATTTGCCATTTTTATTGTTGAGAATGAATAAAATGTAAGCTTTATGTACTTTGGCTACCATGCCTCCCATACCATGGTGGACTACTCTTCTGGCTAAAAGATAAAATAAACCCTTTAGTTTTACATTTTCTTTGGTCAGATACTCAGTAGCAGCAACTAGCAAAGTAACTAAAATAGAAGGCAAATGATTAGTTCATGATATTGCAATTCATGATAAGAAATAAAATATGAACTGTAAAATATGAATTATTATCTCTTAATAATTCAGGAGAATGGAAACTTGCCTAGTCAGAAAGAAATATTTCAGGATCCTTCTGGGTTTCTGTCTGCATTGCATCTAATCCTGTACAACAGTTCTCCATAACCAAATATTATCCAGAGAGAGCTTGTCTCCCAGGAGTGCCAACACACCTGTGAGCACAGGTAAGACCACTACTTCTGCTCAAATTCCTGGCCCAAGAGTGACCCACCTAGAGCCAATAGGACACAGGAACCAAGGAACAGCAAGGGACAGGATCCTTCTGGTTCTTGTTTTCACCCTGGAGCTGACCCTGTGCCAAAACTCTTCATACCCAAATTCATCCTGGTGAGAACTGGCCTCCCAGGAATACTGACACACAGGCTTGCAGGTGGGACAAGCCACAGTCAGAGACAGCAAGACAAGCTAATACTGGAGATAAACAGAGGGCAAGAGGCAAGGGCAAGAACATAAGCAATAGAAACCAAGGTTACTTGGCACCATCAGAACCCAGTTTTCCCACCACAGTGAGTCCTGGGTACCACAACACACCAGAAAAGCAAGACTCTGATTTAAAACCACATCTCATGATGATAGAGGACTGTAAGAAAGACATGAATAACACCCTTAAAAAGTACAGGAGAATACAGATAAAGAGGTAGAAGCCCTTAAAGAATTTTAGGAAAACACAACCAAGTATGTGAAGGAATTGAACATAACCATGCACGGTCTAAAAACAGAAGTAGAAAAAAATAAAGAAATCACAAAGGGAGACAAGCCTGGAGACAGAAAACCTTGGAAAGAGATCAGGAATCATACATGCAAGCATCACCAACAGAATACAAGAGATAGGAAGAGAGAATCTCAGGTGCAGAAGATACCATAGAAAACATAGAAAACAGGCAATGCATAATTGTCATGTTCTATGCAAAACATAGAAAACAAAAAAAAATGCAAAATTCCAAAATCTCCTGACCCAAAACATCCAGGAAATCTGGAATACAATGAGAAGATCAAATTTAAGGATAATAAGTATTTAAGAGAGTGAAAATTCCCAACTTAGAGGTCCAGTAATATCTTCAACTACATTATAGAAGAAAACTTCCCTATCCTAAAAAAAGAGATGCCCATAAATAAACAAGAAGACTACACAATTCCAAATAGATTGGACCAGAAAAGAAATTCCTTCCATCGCATAATAATCAAAACACCAAATGCACTAAACAAAGAAAGACTACTAAAAGCAGTAAGGGAAGAAGGTCAAGTAACATAGAAAGGCAGACCTATCAGAATTACAGCAGACTTCTCACCAGAGACTATGAAAGCTGGAAGATCCTGGGTAGATGTCATACAAACTCTAAGAGAACACAAATGACAGGCCAGGCTATTATACCCAGCAAAAATCTCAAGAACTATAGATGGAGAAAATAAGATATTCCATGGCAAAAACAAATTTACACAACATCTTTCCACAAATTCAGCCCTATAAAAGATAACAGATGGAAAATGCCAACACAAGGAAGGAAGTTATACCCTACAAAAAGCAATAAATTAATCTTCTTTAAACAAACTCAAAAGAAGATAGCCCAGACTCCTATACCCGGCAAACCTTTCAATTACCATAGACAAAGAAAATGAGACATTCCATGACAAAAGCAAATTTATACATTATCTTTCGACAAATCCAGCTCTGCAAAGGATAATGGGTGGAAAATACCAACACAAGGCAACAATTACTTTTTTCTAATATCTCTTAATATCAATGGTCTCAATTCCCCTATAAAAAGGCATAGACTAACAGACTGGATACTTAAACAGGATCCAACATTTTGCTGCATACAAGAAACCCACATCAGTGACAAAGACAGTCACTATTTAAGAGTCAAAGGTTGAAAAACAATTTTTCAAGCAAATGGTCCCAAGAAACAAGCTGGAGTGGCCATTCTTATATTGGCCACTTTCAACCAAAAGTTGTCAGAAAAGATAAGGAGGGACACTTCATACTGGTCAAAGGAAAAGTCTACCAATATGAACTCTCAATTCTGAACATTTATGCTCTGAATGCAAGGGCACCCACATTAATAAAAGAAACTTTAATAAAGCTCAAAGCACAAATAGCACCCCACACAATAATAGTGAGAGACTTCAACACCCCACTCTCAAAAATGGACAAATCATGGAATCAGAAGCTAAACAGAGATAGAGTGAAACTAACTGAAGTTATGGACCAAATGAATCTAACCAAATGGATATTTATAGAAGATTCCACCCTAAAGCAAAGGAATATACCTTCTTCTCAGCACCTCATGGTACCTTCTCAAAAACTTACCATATAATTGGTCACAAAACAGTCCTCAACAGATACAGAAATATTGAAATTATTCCATGTATCTTATCAGATCACCAGGGCATAAGGCTGGTCTTAAGCTCAAACAAAAGCAATGGAAAACACACAAACATATGAACCTTGAAAAATGCTCTCCTCAACGATAGCCTGGTTAAGGAAGAAATAAAGAAAAAAATAAAAAAGCTTTTTATAATTTAATGAAAATGAATACACACCATACCAAAATTTATGGGACACAATGAAGCAGTGCTCAGAGGTAAACTCATAGCTCTCAGTGCCTCCAAAAAGATAATAGAGAGAGCTTACACTAACAGCTTGACAGTGCACTTGGAAGCTCTAGAACAAAAGGAAGCAAATATCCCCAAGAGGAGTAGACAGCAGGAAATAATCAAACTTAGGGCTGAAATCGACCAAACAGAAACAAAAAGAACTATACAAAGAATCAACAAAACAAGGAGCTGGTTCTTTGATAAAAATCAACAAGATAGATAAACCCTTAGCCAGACTAACCAGAGGGCACAGAGACAGTATCCAAATTAATAAAATCAGAAATGAAAAGGGAGACATAACAACAAACTGTGGAAATTCAAAAAAATCATCAGATCCTACTACAAGAGCTTATACTCAACAAGGTTTGAAAACCTGGATGAAATAGACAACTTTCTAGATACATACCAGGTGCTAATGTTAAAACAGGATCAGATAAATCATCTAAATAGTTCCATAAGTCCTGAGGAAATAGAAGCAGTCATTATTATTCTCCAATCAAAAAAAAAAAAAAGTCCAGGACCAGATGGGTTTAGTGGGGAAATCTATCAGATCTTCAAAGAAGAGTTAATACTGATACTCTTCAAACTTTTCCACAAAATAGAAGCTCAAGGAACACTAACTCATTCTATGAAGCCACAATAATGCTTATACCTAAACCAAACAAAGACCAAACAAGGAAGGAGAACTTCATACCAATCTCCCTCATAAATATTGATGCAAAAATATTGAACAAAATCATGGCTAACTGAATCCAAGAATGCATCAAAACTATAATTCACTTCAATCAGGTAGGCTTCATCCCAGGGATGCATGGATGGTTCAATATATGGAAATCTGTCAATGTAATCCACTACATAAACAAACTAAAGGAAAAAACCACATGGTCATTTCATTAGATGCTGAAAAGGCTTTTGACAAAATCCAGCATCCCTTCATGATAAAAGTCTTGGAGAGATCGGGAATCCAAGGCCCATACCTAAACATAGTGAAAGCAATATACTACAAACCGGTAGCCAACATCAAGTTAAATGGAGAGAAACTTGAAGTAATCCCACTAAAATCAGGGACCAGACAAGGCTGCCCACTCTCTCCCTATCTATTCAATATAGTACTTGAAGTCCTAGCCAGAGCAATCGGGCCACAAAAGGAGGTCAAAGGTATACAAATTGAAAAGGAGGAAGTCAAAATATCACTATTTACAGATGATATGATAGCATACTTAAGCAACCACAAGACTTCCACCAGAGAACTCCTAAAGCTGATAAACAACTTCAGCAAAGTGGCTGGATATAATATTAAATCAAACAAATCAGTAGCCTTCTTCTACTCAAAGTATAAACAAGGTGATAAAGAAATTAAGGAAATGACAACCTTCACAATAGTCACAAATAATATTACATACCTTGGTGTGACTCTAACTAAGCAAGTGAAAGATCTGTATGACAAGAACTTTAAGTCTCTGAAGAAAGAAATTGAAGAAAGTCTCAGAAGTTGGAACGATCTCCCATTTCATGGATTAAAAGGATCAATATATTAAAAATGGCCATCTTTCCAAAAGCAATCTACAGATTCAATGCAATCCCCATCAAAATCCCAAATCAATTCTTCATAGATATAGAAAAAGCAATTCTCAAATTCATCTGGAATAACAAAAATCCCAGGATAGCAAAAACTATTTTCCACAACAAAAAATCTTCTAGGGGAATCACTATCCCTGACCTCAAGCTCTACTACAGAGCAATAGTGATAAAAAAAACTATTTGGTATTAGTATGCAGACCAGCAGGAAGATCAATAGAATAGAATTGAAGACCCAGAAATGAACCCACACACCTATGGCCACTTGATATTTGACAAAGGAGCTAAAAACATCCAGTGGAAAAAAGACAGCATTTTTAATAAATGGTGTTAGATCAACTGGAGATCTGCATGCAGAAAAATACAAATCAAACCATTTTTATCTCCTTGTACAAAGCTCAAGTACAAGTGTATTAAGGATCTACACATAAAACCAGACACACTGAAGCTTATAGAGGAGAGTGTGGGGATGAATCTTGAACACATGGGCACAGGAAAAAAGTTCCTGAACAGAACACCAATGGCTTATGCTCTAAGAACAAGAACTGAGAAATGGGACCTCATAAAACTGCAAAGCTTCTGTAAGGCAAAGGACACAGTCAATAGGACAAAACGGCAACAAACAAAGTGGGCAAGCATCTTTGCAACCCTACATCTGTTAGAGGGCTAATATCCAGTGTATACAAAGAACTCAACAAGGTAGTCTTCAGAGAGTCAAATATCCCTATTTAAAAATGGGGTATAGAGCTAAACAGGGAATTCTCAATTGAGGAAATTCAAATGGTTCTAAAGCACCTAAAGAAATGTTCAGCATCCTTAGTTATCAGGGAAATGCAAATCAAAGCAACACTGAGATTCCACCTTACACCAGTCAGAATGGCTAAGATGAAAAATTCTGGGGACAGCAGTTGCTGGAGAGTATGTGGGGAAAAGGAATACTTCTCCATTCTTAGTGGGATTGCAAGCTGGTAAAACCACTCTGGAAATCAGTTTGGCGATTCCTCTGAAAATTAGACATTGTACTACCAGTGGACCCATATATACCACTCCTGGGCATATACCCAGAAGATGCTCCTACATGTAATAAGAACACATGCTCCACTAAGTTCATAGCTGACTTATTTATAATAGCCAGAAGATAGAAAGAACCCAGCTGTCCCTCAACAGAGGAATGGATACAGAAACTATGGTATATATGCACAATGGAGTTATTCAGCTATTAAAAACAATGAATTCATGACAAGAACTTCAAGACTCTGAAGAAGGAAATGGAAGAAGACCTCAAAAAATGGGAAAACCTCCCATGCTCATGGATCGGTAGAATCAATATAGTTAAAATGGCCATTTTGCCTAAAGCACTATACAGATTCAATGCAATACCCATCAAAATCCCAACTCAATTCTTCACAGAGTTAGAAAGAGCAATTATCAAATTCATCTGGAACAACAAAAAACCCAGGATAGCTAAAACTATTCTCAGCAACAAAAGAAAGTCTGGGGGAATCAGTATCCCTGACCTCAAGCAATACTACAGAGCAATAGTGTTAAAAACTGCATGGTATTGGTACAGTGACAGGCAGGAGGATCAATGGAACAGGATTGAAGATCCAGAAATGAACCCACACACCTATGGTCACTTGATCCTCGACAAAGAGGCTGAAAACATCCAATGGAAAAAAAGATAGCCTTTTCAACAAATGGTGCTGGTTCAACTGGAGGTCAGCATGCAGAAGAATGCGAATTGATCCATCCTTGTCTCCTTGTACTAAGATCAAATCCAAATGGATCAAGGACCTCCACATAAAGCCAGACACTCTGAAGCTTTAGAAAAGAAATAGAAAAGAAACTGGGGAAGACCCTTGAGGACATCGGTACAGGGAGAAAGTTTCTGAACAGAACACCAATAGCGTATGCTCTAAGAGCAAGAATTGACAAATGGGACCTCATAAGGTTACAGAGTTTCTGTAAGGCAAAGGACACCATCAAGAGGACAGATCGGCAACCAACAAATTGGGAAAAGATCTTCACCAATCCTACATCAGATAGAGGGCTAATATCCAATATATATAAAGAACTCAAGAAGTTAGACTCCAGAAAACCGAACAACCCTATTAAAAAATGGGGTACAGAGTTAAACAAAGAATTCTCACCTGAAGAACTTCGGATGGCAGAGAAGCATCTTAAAAAATGCTCAACTTCATTAGTCATTAGGGAAATGCAAATCAAAACAACCCTAAGATTTCATCTTACACCAGTCAGAATGGCTAAGATTAAAAATTCAGGAGACAGCAGGTGTTGGAGAGGGTGTGGAGAAAGAGGAACACTCCTCCATTGCTGGTGGGGTTGCAAATTGGTACAACCACTCTGGAAATCAGTCTGGCGGTTCCTCCAAAAACTGGGCACCTCACTTCCAGAAGATCCTGCTATACCACTCCTGGGCATATATCCAGAGGATTCCCCACCATGTAATAAGGATACATGCTCTACTATGTTCATAGCAGCCCTATTTATAATTGCCAGATGCTGGAAAGAACCCAGGTATCCCTCAGCAGAAGAGTGGATGCAAAAAATGTGGTATATCTACACAATGGAGTACTATTCAGCCATTAGAAACAATGAATTCATGAAATTCTTAGGCAAATGGATGGAGCTAGAGAACATCATACTAAGTGAGGTAACCCAGACTCAAAAGGTGAATCATGGTATGCACTCACTAATAAGTGGTTATTAACCTAGAAAACTGGAATACCCAAAACATAATCCACACATCAAATGAGATACAAGAAGAAAGGAGGAGTGGCCCCTGGTTCTGGAAAGACTCAGTGAAACAGTATTCAGCAAAACCAGAACGGGGAAGTGGGAAGGGGTGGGAGGGAGGACAGGGGAAGAGAAGGGGGCTTACAGGACTATCAGGGAGTGGAGGGGCTAGAAAAGGGGAAATCATTTGAAATGTAAATAAATTATATCGAATAAAAAAAAGAAATTAAAAAAAAAGAAATTAAAAAAAAAAACAATGAATTCATGAAATTCTTAAGGAAATGGATGGAACTAGAAAGTGTCATCCTGAGCGAGGCAACCCAATGACAAAAGAGCACACATGGTATTCACTCACTAATAAGTGGATGTTACCCAAAAGCTCAAAATAAACAAGTTACAATTCACCCAGCACAGGAAGCTCAAGAAGAAGGAGGACTTAAGTGAGGGTGCTTTGGCTCCTCTAAGAAAAGGAACAAAACAGTCACAGGTGCAATAAGGGAGACAATGTGTGGAGCAGAGACTGAAGTAAAGGCCACCCAGAAACTGTCCTACCTGGGGATTTATCCTATAAACAGTCAACAAACCCCGACACTACTATGGACCACAAAAAGTGTATACCAAAATGAACATGCCATGGTTGTCCCCGGAGGGGCACTGCCAAATACAGAGGCAGATGCTAGCAACCAACTATTGGACTGCACATGGGGTCCCCAACGGAGGAGCTGGAGGATGGTCCAGAGGAGCTAAAGGGGTTTACAGCAGCATGGAAAGAACAATGATTTTGGCCACCCAGATGGCCCAAGACTCCCAGGGACTAAACCATCAACCAAGAAGCACACATGGTTCCAGCCAAAAATGTGGCAGAGGAAGGCCTTGTTGGACATCAGTGAGAGGAGTGGTCCTTGGTCAGGTAAAGGCTCAACAGAGGCCCCAAAAAAGAGAAACCGAGAGGGGGAGGAGGAAATGTGTTGGGTGGAGAGGCATATATGTGGAGGCAAGGGGAAAGAGGAAGAGGAGGGGTTGGGAGTCTTAGGGGAGGGGGAATATCGGGAAAGGTTTTACCATTGGCAATGTAAATGAAGATGATATTCAATAAAAAAAAGATGAAGCAACAATCACTATTCCTTAATATATTTTTTTAAAATTTCATTTGATATATTTGTTTTTTACATTTCAAATGATTTCCCCTTTTCTGGTCCCCCACTCCCCGAAAGTCACATAAGCCCCCTTCCCTCCCCCTGTTCTCCCACCCACCCATTCCCACTTACCTGTTCTGGTTTTGCCTTATACTGCTACACTGAGTCTTTCCAGAACTAGGGGCCACTCCTCCGTTCTTCTTGTACCTCATTTGATGTGTGGATTATGTTTTGGGTATTCCAGTTTTCCAGGCTAATATCCACTTATTAGTGAGTGCATGCCATGATTGATCTTTTGAGACTGGGTTACCTCACTTAGTATGATGTTCTCCAGCTCCATCCATTTGCCTAAGAATTTCATGAATTCATTGTTTCTAATGGCTGAATAGTACTCCATTGTGTAGATATACCACATTTTTTGCATCCATTCTTCTGTTGAGGGATACCTGGGTTCTTTCCAGCTTCTGGCTATTATAAATAGGGCTGTTATGAACATAGTGGAGCATGTATCCTTATTACATGGTGGGGAATCCTCTGGGTATATGCCCAGGAGTGGTATAGCAGGGTCTTTCAGAAGTGATGTGCCCAGTTTTCTGAGGAACTGCCAGACTGATTTCCAGAGTGGTTGTACCAATTTGCAACTCTACCAGCAGTGGAGGAGTGTTCCTCTTTCTCAACATCCTCCCCAACACCTGCTGTCTCCTGAGTTTTTAATCTTAGCCATTCTGACTGGTGTAAGGTGAAATCTCAGGGTTGTTTTGATTTGCATTTCCCTGATGACTAATGAAGTTGAGCATTTTTTAAGATGCTTCTCCACCATCCGAAGTTCTTCAGGTGAAAATTTTTTGTTTAACTCTGTACCCCATTTTTAGTAGGGTTATTTGGTTTTCTTGGGTGTAACTTCTTGAGTTCTTTGTATGTATTGGATATTAGCCCTCTATCTGATGTAGGGTTGGTGAAGATCTTTTCCCAATTTGTTGGTTGCCGATTTGTCCTTTTGATGGTGTCCTTTGCTTTACAGAAACTTTGTAATTTTATGAGGTCCCATTTGTCAATTCTTGATCTTAGAGCATAAACTATTGGTGTTCTGTTCAGGAACTTTCCCCCTGTACCAATGTCCTCAAGGGTCTTCAATTTCTTTTCTATTAGCTTCAGAGTGTCTGGCTTTATGTGTAGTAGGTCCTTGATCCATTTGGAATTGAGCTTAGTACAAGGAGACAAGGATGGATCAATTCGCATTCTCCTGCATGCTGACCTCCAGTTGAACCAGCACCATTTGTTGAAAGCAAGATAGTTACCTTCTTTCATCAAACCCAAAATAAGATAACCACTCAAATATAAAAATAACATTGAAAATGACAGGAAGTAATAATCACTGTTCCTTAATATCTCTTAACGTCAACGGACTCAACTCCCCAATAAAAAGACATAGACTAACAGACTGGATAAGGAAACAGGACCCTACATATTGCTGCATACAGGAAACACACCTCAATGTCAAAGAGAAAAACTACCTTAGAGTAAAAGGCTGGAAGACAATTTTACAAGCCAATGGTCTCAGGAAACGAGCCGGAGTAGCCATTCTAATATCAGATAAAATTGACTTTCAACCTAAAGTCATCAAAAGAGATACAGAAGGACACTTCTTGGTGGCCAAAGAAAAAATCCACCAAGAAGAACTTTCAATTCTGAACATCTATGCACTGAATGCAAGGGCACCCTCATTCGTAAAAGAAACTTTACTAAAGCTCAAAGCACACATTGCGCCTAACACAATAATTGTGGGTGACTTCAATACTCTACTCTCCTCAATGGACCGATCAGGGAAACAGAAACTAAACAGGGACAAAATAAAACTAATTGAAGCTTTGGACCAATTGGACTTGACTGATATTTATAGAACATTTCACCCTAAAACAAAAGAATATACCTTTTTCTCAGCACCTCATGGTTCCTTCTCCAAAATTGACCATATAACTGGTCACAAGACAGACCCCAACAAATATAAGAAGGTCGAACTAATCCCATGCCTCCCATCGGATCACTATGGAGTAGAAGTGGTCTTCAATGGCAACAAAAACAACAGAAAGCCCACCTACACATGGAGGCTGAACAATACTCTACTCAGTGGTGACACCTTGGCCAAAGAAGAAATAAAGAAAGAAATCAGAGACTTTTTAGAATTTAATGAAAATGAAGGCACAACATACCCAAATCTTTGGGGCACAATGAAAGCAGTGCTAAGAGGAAAACTCATAGTCCTGAGTGCCTCCAAAAAGAAAATGGAGAGTGCATACACTAGCAGCTTAAGGACACACCTGAAAGCCCTGGAACAAAAAGAAGCCAATTCACCCAGGAGGAGTAGAAGACAGGAAATCATCAAACTCAGGGCTGAAATCAGTCAAGTGGAAACAAAGAGAACCATACAAAGAATCAATGAATCCAGGAGCTGTTTTTTTTTTTTTTTTGAGAAAATCAACAAGATAGATAGACCCTTAGCCAGACTGACCAAAGGGCACAGAGAAAGTATACAAATTAACAAAATTAGAAATGAAAAGGGAGATATAACAATAGAAACTGAGGAAATTCAAAAAATCATCAGATCCTACTACAAAAGCCTATACTCAACACAACTGGAGAATCTGGAGGAAATGGACAATTTCCTAGACAGATACCAAATACCAAAATTAAATCAGGACCAAATAGATCATCTAAACAGTCCCATAACCCCTAAATAAATAGAAGGGGTCATAGAAAGCCTTCCAACCAAAAAAAGCACAGGACCAGATGGCTTCAGTGCAGAATTCTATCAGACCTTCAAAGAAGACTTAACACCAATACTCTTCAAACTATTCCACAAAATAGAAACAGAAGGAACACTACCCAATTCCTTCTATGAAGCCACAATTACACTGATACCAAATCCACACAAAGATCCAACAAAGAAAGAGAATTTTAGACCAATTTCCCTTATGAACATCAATGCAAAAATATTCAATAAAATTCTTGCCAATCGAATTCAAGAACACATAAAAATGATCATCCACCATGATCAAGTAGGCTTTATTCCAGGGATGCAGGGTTGTTTCAATATACGAAAATCCATCAATGCAATCCACTATATAAACAAACTCAAAGAAAAAAACCACATGGTCATTTCATTGGATGCTGAAAAAGCATTTGACAAAATTCAGCATCCTTTCATGCTTAAAGTCTTGGAAAGAACAGGAATTCAAGGCCCATACCTAAACATAGTAAAAGCAATATACAGCAAACTGGTAGCCAGTATCAAACTAAATAGAGAGAAACTTGAAGCAATCCCACTAAAATCAGGGACTAGACAGGGCTGCCCCCTTTCTCCTTATCTTTTCAATATTGTACTTGAGGTACTAGCTCGGGCAATTCGACAACATAAGGATATCAAAGGGATACAAATTGGAAAGGAAGAAGTCAAACTATCATTATTTGCAGATGATATGATAATCTACCTAAGTGACCCAAAAAACTCCACTAGAGAACTCCTACAGCTGATAAACAACTGGTTATAAAATCAACTCAAGCAAATCAGTAGCCTTTCTATACTCAAATGATAAGCAGACTGAGAAAGAAATTAGGGAACTGACACCCTTCACAATAGCCACAAGCAGTATAAAGTACCTTGGGGTGACTCTTAGCAAACATGTGAAAGATCTGTATGACAAGAACTTTAAGACTCTGAAGAAGGAAATGGAAAAAGACCTCAAATAATGGAAATTCCTCCCATGCTCATGGATTGGCAGGATTAATATAGTTAAAATGGCCATTTTGCCAAAAGCAATATGCAAATTCAACACAATACCAAAATCCCAACTCAATTCTTCATAGAGTTAGAAAGAGGAATTCTCAAATTCATCTGGAATAACAAAAAACCCAGGATAGCTAAAACTATTCTCAACAACAAAAGAAATTCTGGGGGAATCAGTATCCCTGACCTCAAGCAATACTACAGAGCAATAGTGTTAAAAACTGTGTGGTATTTTGGTACAGTGACAGGCAGGCGGATCAATGGAACAGGATTAAAGATCCAGAAATGAACCCACACACCTATGGCCACTTGATCCTCGACAAAGGGGCTGAAAACATCCTTAATATTTTTTAACATCAATGTCCTCAATTCCCCCAATAAAAAGGCATACAATACAGACTGGATACAGAAACAGGATCCAGCATTTTTGTGACATACAGGAAACACACCACAGTGTCAAAGACTGACACTACCTCAGAGTAAAGTGCTGTAAAACAAATTTCCAAGCAAATGGTCACAAGAAACAAGCTGGAGTAGCCATTCTAATATTGAATAAAATCAACTTTCAGCCAAAAGTTATCAAAAAGGATAAGGAAGGACACTTCATCCTCATTAAAGGAAAAAAAATCTATCAAGAACTCTCAGTTCTGAACATCTATGCCCCAAATGCATGGGAACCCACATTCATAAAAGAAACTACTAAAGCTCAAAGCACACATTGCACCTCACACAATAACAGTGGGAGGCTTCAACACTCCACTCTCACCAATGGACAGTTCATAGAAACCCAAACTAAACAGAGACACATGGAAACTAACAGAAGGTATGAACCAAATGGCTTTAAAATATATCTATAGACTATTTCACCGTACAACAAAAGAATATGCTTCCTTCTCATCACCTCATGGTATCTTCTCCAAAACTGACCATATGATTGGTAACAAAACAGGCATCAACAGATACAAGAAGACTGAGATAATTTCATGCATCCTATCAGATCACCACAGACTAAGGCTGGCCTTCAATAGCAACAAAAAGAACAGAAAGTCCACATATACATGGAAGCTGAACAACTCAATCATACCTTGTTCAAGGAAGAAATAAAAAAATTAAAGACTTTAGAAATTAATGAAAATGAAAGCATCACATACCCAAACTTATAGAACATAATAAATGCACTGCTATCAGGGGGAAAATGTGAAAATCATAAAAGGAATGCTCCAACATTGGCAAAAAACATTTTTTGTTGTTTTTTTTGTAATCACATTATATTTTTAAATAAAGTTTATTGTGGTAAGAAAAAGAAATATTTCAATGCCCATTTTGATCCAATATGTAAATAATTCAACTTTCAAATATGTTTGATCCAGCCTTCCATGTTTAGTGGCATGATCTACTAAATGGACTCCCCTACTTACTATTAGGTGATAAGAGTTAGATTTGGAAACACTCTCTGCAGAGAGGAGCGGGTACCTTAAATGCTTGTTTTCCATAAGTGAAGACTTGGAGTGTATAGGGAAAAGGGATGAAGTCTAGTCATCACTCCTTGTCCAGTCATTTGTATGTCAAGAAACTGCTTTAAACGGAAAAGTACACTCTGGGCATTCGGGCAAGATTCACCATTCAGAGCACCAAGGACATGGTCAATGGTTTGTTGCTTCATTTATTAATTGTGAGTGAGCCATTTTGTGGCTTTTACTGCCCATTTTACACAGGTGCCTCACACTGCTTCATGGGCTACATTGTCTAATCATCCACAGGAGGCTAATTTAAATGGCTATTCTATTTGTGATTAAGCCATCAGCTGAGGGAACCAGTGACTGTTAGTTTAAATTTTCCTTCCTTATGGTTTCCTTTCCATAAGTATTTACATAAAAAGGGATCCTCAAGAGAATGATGAACACACTTGGTAACATGGGATAAAGAATGATATTCTTCAACTGAATACAATTATGGAGAATGACCAGTCTGTGTTAAACTGCACATTTGGTCACAAAGTGATGTAGAGAACTGAATGAATGCTTGAGATATGGCTTTTGCTTATGTTCTGCATATTTGCAAAAATGGAATTAATTCATCAATAACTTCACATGCAGTTGCCTTTAGAGCATCAATCCGTGATTCAAAACTGCCTCATCACTTAAAGTTAATTGGTTTCTAATAAAGGCAGCCTAATATAGGCAGTAATTAGCAAAACGGATTTACAGATAATGCTTTAGTTTTGAACCTGGTACATTAATTTCATATTATTAGTAAAATTGATCATGTAAATTCATCAAATATCAGCCACCTGTAAGAATATGGAGGTCCTTTAGGATATCTCTAAGTGAAGTGAAGATTAAGGTCTGGGGACTACCCTCTGGACTATTTTCTAATGTATTTGTCACATTTCCTGCAACAGTCACACCCATTTTGAACAACCAGCTAATAAGTAGTTATCCCATCCTGTGTAATATTTGATCAATGACTCTCCCAAGATATTATCTATTCATCACTGTGTTACATAAAATATCTTTGCTCATTGATAGTGGAACCAGTCTTAATTAATGTGTGTTCATGAGACTGCAGATTGATTCAAATGGAAAATGGTCTTTAACCTCCCCCTACCCCCCCCCCCAATGCACTATGAGCTGTCTCTAATCTTAATATCACCCTCATCTGCTACCTGGTACATTTATGGTCCAGCAATATGATCCTGGGCTGAAAGGACCAGGTTAATGGCTGCTGGTCTCCTTTATCTGCATCTTCTAAAGATGCACCACTCACTGTTAGGCCCATTTGTTCATTTCATGTACTCTCAGCAAGGAGGGATGAGCAAGCAAAGAGATCTATGCAACAAAAGGATCAAAATAGACGATGCCGCCGGGCAGTGGTGGTGCATGCCTTTAATCCCAGCACTTGGGAGGCAAAGGCAGGTGGATTTCTGGTCTACAGAGTGAGTCCCAGGACAGCCAGGGCTATACAGAGAAACCCTGTCTCAAAAAAAAAATAGATGATGCCTATTTGGATTTTATTGACAGAATCTCAGCTGTAACTTGAGTTTTACATGATTCTACCTCACTATGACTTCAAGACAGAAGTAGTCTAAGACAGCCAAATTCACATTTCCTTTCAAATGTGGAACCAGGTGTGTTGTCATCAGAGGAAACAGGCAAGCAAGCAAACAAACAACAAAATGTGTCTTGGGCAGGTTGGGATAGTATCAGCATGTGTACATGGAGAAGAGGAGACACATTTGAATTAACACAAGGTCTTCCACAGAGCACAGCTCTATGGTCCTGACATTTCGGGTCTCTGCCCAGTTTCACAGTTGTGTCTGAGGTCACAGCTATGTAGAGTACAGACAGTACTTGGCACTGTAGAACCAGACCCTGCCCTTCTTATCTTGTGCATTGAGCTTCACTCTACACCCTTGACATTCTGGGAACCTCGAAGGGATGAGCTTGATTCTTGTTACAGATGCTACCTCTCTCCTTTAGAGGATAAAATGAAGATAAAACCCCTGAAGCTAGTGCTTGGGGAAACATGGAATCACCCAAGAGATTATTTTCAAGAATTCTTTTTTTTTTTTTTGACACTTTTTCCACCCTGGTTCTCCAGGACAAGATAATCCTAAATTGATAATTTACTGTATTTGAGCTTTCATGGCTGCCTTTCCTTCTCTCACTGATGCTATTAGTTCTCTGCTCTGCAGTGATCATTGCTCTCTAGATCAGAGGGATACCCAGGAAACCAGCATTCTCAAAGCCAGCTCAAGTCAGTACATGCCAGATACCCAGTGAATGCAAGACATTGTTCTAGAGCCTAAAAGGCTTGCCTAAATATATGCATACTCTATTGGAGCAGAAAGACGTGTATACAAATTATTCTAGTATGAATCAAATTTATGCCTCGATAAAAGTAATAGAGGTTTCTTCTTACTAGGATATTATCAATGCCTCATCAAACAGGAAATAGTTGGAAGACAAAGACTATTTCAGAAGTCAGAGAAAAGCCTTGATGGTAAGGAGGAGAAACAGAAAAGGAGCATTACAGGCATGGGAGACTGCATGAGGAAAGGTATTATATTAGTGAAGGATTCAATTTCTCAGATAAAAGACCATGACCAAAAGTAAATTGGGGAAGAAATGGTATGTTTTATCTAACACTTCCAACTAGAAGTACATAGTACTGACATGAACCTGGAAGCCTCCAAAGCAAAAGCCATGGAGAAATGCCATTTACCAGATTTATCCCCATGGTTTACTCAGATTGCTTTCTTATTCAATGCCCAGGGTTGGCAACACCTCTGAGTTGCTGGATCCTTCCCTCACACATCCCTCATCAATCAGGAAAACACACCACAGCCTTGCTTACAGTGCAATCAGTTGGTGTTTCTCACTTCCCTCTTCCAAGATGACTCTAGATGGGGTCTATAAAGGTAGAGCTATATCAAGAGGTGGAAGGAAAGGTGATTGAGGCAGTAGACAGCACTGGGAAATTTTGTGAAGTAAGATTGCTGAGGAAGGTTAAAAAGTTTTTGTTTCATTTTTGTAGGAAACAGAAACCCTATATAAGTTGGTAGTAGACAAAGAAAGTTTGTTTATAGACCATGTTAGTCTTTTTTTTTTACTTTTTTTATTCGATATAATTTATTTACATTTCAAATGATTTCCCCTTTTCTAGCCCCCCACTCCCCGAAAGTCCCGTAAGCCCCCTTCTCTTCCCCTGTCCTCCCACCCACCCCTTCCCACTTCCCCGTTCTGGTTTTGCAGAATACTGCTTCACTGAGTCTTTCCAGAACCAGGGGCCACTCCTCCTTTCTTCTTGTACCTCATTTGATGTGTGGATTATGTTTTGGGTATTCCAGTTTTCTAGGTTAATATCCACTTATTGACCATGTTAGTCTTAAAGTGATAGATGTCCAAGTGTGTTATGGAATGGAAAAGGAATCTATATACTTTAAGATAAATACTGAAGTGTTCAAACCCATTGCACCCAGATTCCTACAACAGCAAACATTTGTAACTCAGACGTTACTATTTCAACAAACTCCTTAAAACACTTCTCAAAATGGTTTGAATCATAGACTCCAATTGTAGAAAATTCATGAGAATGTGTAGAAATACTTGTTGGAGAGAAACACAGTTTCCTTTGCATGTATAGAATGGCTGAATAAGCAATTTCAGCCATACTGTTCTGAAATCATGATTTCTTAGCTTGATTCTGAGGACCCTGCTATGAAGCATAACTCTAAAAACAGTACGTGCAAAGGTGCAGAAGATTTTTTTCTCTTTGCAAGTTATTGGTTTTTTTTTAATTTTCTATATTCTTTGTTTACTTTCCAAATGATTTTCCCTTTCCTGGTTCCCCACTCCCCATAACTCCCATAAGCCCTCTTCCCTCTGCCCATTCCCCAATCAGCCCCCTCCCATTTCTCTGTCCTGACAGTCCCCTAAAATGCTGCATCAAGCCTTTTTAGGACAAGAGCCCTCTCCTTCCTTCTTCTTGGGAATGGTTTGATATGTGAGTTGTGTCTTGGGTATTCAGAGCTTCTGTGCTAATATCCACTTATCAGTGACTGAATTCCATGTGTGTTCTTTTGTGAATGAGTTACTTCACTTAGTATGATATTTTCCAGTTCCAAACATTTGCCTAAGAATTTCATGAATTCATTGTTTTAAATTGCTGAGTAGTATTCCATTGTGTAAATATACCACATTTTCTGTATCCATTCCTCCATTGAGGGACATCTGGGTTCTTTCCAGCTTCTGGCTATTATAAATAAGGCTTCTATGAACATAGTGGAGCATGTGTCCTTATTGCATGCCGGGGAATCCTCTGGGTATAGCAGGGTCCTTCAGAAGTGTCATGTCCAGTTTTCTGAGGAACCGCCAGACTGATTTCCAGAGTTGTACCATCTTGCAATCCCACCAGCAGTGGAGGAGTATTCCCCTTTTTCCACATCCTCGCCAACACCTGCTATCTCCTGAGTTTTTAATCTTAGCCATTCTGACTGGTGTGAGGTGAAATCTCAGGGTTGAGGTATTGTTACTACATGGTACCGATGGTCTTCTGTGCTTCACTTCCCTTATGGTAAAAATGCTTATTCTAAAGATGTGACCTTTTAAAAGTAGAGAACATGGATAGGAAAGGTGTGGTGGGGGCAGGGGGAATAATGTCAGCCACATCATTTCTATTACCTCGAGAGGTAGACAATTTGAACATGCTGGTTCCTTTATCCCAATATTGCTATTCTATGAATGCACCACACTTTCTATTTCTATATTACTTTTTTACAATCATGTGGAAGTGTGTCCATTTACATTGTCACAGGACACATTTTCAATCATTATCTTTTTTATTTGTGCTTAATTTATCTTAAACATTTGTTAGTGCCTGAAGTACCTTAAATGCGAATAATACCAGCCAGGGTGCTTGTCCCCTTTGAAGGAATGGGAAATGCATAACTCCTCATTACCAAGTTGTTCTTAGCCTGCTAGCTTGAGAGCAGCCAGACTGATGCTCTCTCTGCATACCCAAAGCAGACTGGATATTTTAACTATGGATCAATTCCACATTTTATTTTTCACATTTTCCTTGTAATTTGTTCTCCCTTCCCCCTACAATTTAATGTATACATTAGATACTTTAAACAAAATATTCTCATGCAAATGGTCAAATGTGAATGGGGATTTCTAATGAAGAGATGACCTGAGATTGAATCAAGAACTTAACTTTACTTTGTTTCAAAAGATGGAAATTATACATCCATTGACGTTCTCTCTTTCAATAAGTCATATACTACACCCTCAAGCCATAGCTACCAAATCTGCATATTTGTGGACAACTATATAAACATGTAGAAGTGTGTCCTACATTGGTGTTCTGTTCCTGAACAGAACACCAATAGCTTATGCTCTAAGATCAAGAATTGACAAATGGTACCTCATAAAATTACAAAGTTTCTGTAAGGCAAAGGACAGCATCAAAAGGACAAGTCAGTAACCAACAAATTGGGAAAAGTTCTTCACCAACCCTACATCTGACAGAGGGCTAATATCCAGTATATACAAAGAACTCAAGAAGTTAAGACACCAGAGAACCAAATAACCCTATTAAAAATGGGGTACAGAGCTAAACAAAGAATTTTCACCTGAAGAAATTTGGATGACTGAGAAGCACCTTAAGAAATGTTCAACATCATTAGTCATTAGGGAAATGCAAATCAAAACAACCGTGAGATTTTACCTCACACCAGTCAGAATGACTAAGGTTAAAAATTCAGGAGACAGCAGGTTTGGCGAGGATGCAGAGAAAGAGGAACACTCCTCCACTGCTGGTGAGATTGTAAGATGGTACAACCACTATGGAAATCAGTCTGGTGGTTCCTCAGAAAACTGTGTATGACACTTCCAGAGGACCCTCATATACCACTCCTGGGCATATACCCAGAGGATTTCCCGGCATGCAATAAGGACACACGCTCCACTATGTTTATAGCAGCCTTATTTATAATAGCCAGAAGCTGGAAAGATGTCCCCCAATGGAAGAATGAATAAAGAAAATGTGGTATATTTACACAATGGAATACTACTCAGCAATTAAAAACAATGACTTCATGAAATTCTTAGGCAAATGTTTGGAACTGGAAAATATCATCCTAAGTGAGGTAACCCAATCACAAAAGAATACACATGGAATGCAGTCACTGATAAGTGGATATTAATTAGCCCAGAAGCTCTGAATACTCAAGACACAATTAGCATATCAAATGATTCCCAAGAAGAAGGAAGGAGAGGGCCCTGGTCCTGGAAAGGCTTGATCCAGCATCATAGGGGAGTACCAGGACAGAGAAATGGGAGGGGGTGATTGGGGAATGGGTGGAGAGAAGAGGACTTATGTGACATATGGGGAGGGCAGAACTGGGAAAGGGGAAAGCATTTGGAATGTAAACAAAGAATATAGAAAATAAAATAAAAAACAATTATGTTGGTCTAGAGGTTGTACAGAATTCACTAATTCTCTCAGTTCAGCTTCAAGATGGCAGTAATTGGCAGGACAGAGAAGTTTAATGTAATTTATTTTTAGGGACATTGTTCACAGAAAACTATGAGAAGTTTCTCAGTTGCTGATTCCTCATTCAAGAATCTGTGCATGATAAATGAGGGTTCTCTTATCTGTGATCAGTTACCTCAGTGTAATAATAAATAAAACTTCGCACCACATTTCTTCCATTTGTTTATGTGTACCAATATTTTTATATTTTTTTACATGGCAATCTTAACTCTGTCTTCATTCTGGGGGCTCTTCAGTGATGTTCCCTAAGACATACATCTTTAATAGTCCACGGTACTGAATTATCTGTAGTTTTATATTTCCTTTATAGTAGACATAACTACCAGATGTTTTCCTCGGTTTCATACACTCACTTGCTGTCTCTATCCACTCTAGAATTAAAGCTTCATGAAGCCATGATTTGTTCTGTGCCTATCATACATTTTCTAGCACCTGTCCATCTATGTAGAAAGAGGTGTAAAATCAGTTATCCCAAGGCACAAATTCCATGAAGTTGGGAGTTACTGCTCCTAGAATTACAAAAAGAGAATTTTATACTTAGAACATGAATTTTAAATCCTCTAGGCCCCAAAATATCCATGTCAAAATATTAAGAGCAAGAAAATATTGCTATGTGCAATTTGCACACAGCAAATTTATTTATTATGTGCTAGGTTTCCTGATTTCTATCTGTACTCCCATGACATAATTGTGTCCCTTTTGATCTCCAAAATCATGGGTTGAAATTCTAACTCTCAAAATGAATTTATTTGGAGATGGACCCTTTGGAAAGTAGTTATGTTTTAATGATGACACACAGACAAACCTCCATTCAGTTGGAATAGAGTTCTTTCTTATACAAAAAGAAACAACTACACAATGCAAAAAGACCCCAAGAAGGGAGCTGTCTCCAGATAGGAAGCTCTCACTAGATGCTGAATCTATCTTTGCTTTGATCAGGGATGTCTCTATCTCCAGAACCATGAGAAAATCCCTTTCTGTTCTTTCACTAGCCAATGGGATTTGTTTTGGCAGCCTGATATTATATGCATGCAATTTAATTAATACAAATTAAATGACATTTTCTCATTTCCATGTTCTTTCTTCAGAGCTCGATACATTTATATCATTGATAACTGTATTTGAAAGCCTATGGTGATAAAGTTAATGGGAAATTGAGGAAATAGTTCTCTCCGATCAAAGCTAAAATTATGACAATATGAAGTTTTTCTTGCTACAAATTTTATTTATGTGCTAGGTTTCTGAAACAGATGGCATTGAATAAACAAGGGACATGAATTTGGTTATCATATTATCTCTGTCTCACTTTTAAGTTGATCAGGAGATTTAAATGAAAATTTCTGGTTTCTTTAACAACTCGACTGTGTCATGTGATGTCTTTCTGAAAGCTGTATTGTGAGAGGACATGTGATGCTTTGCTGAAAACAGACACTTGAAAGGGTGTGCTATGTTTAGAAAGAATAAAAATGGAACCCTACACACAGTTAGAGGAGGCGCTTGCATTGCTACGTCATGAAAAGTTGTCTGGTCTTCACTGGTCTTCACTTTGCAGAGAGAAAATAGCCAAAGAATCAAGTAGGATTCCAGCTGAGCCTGGCCACTTCCGCTAACTCATGTCAATTTGGTGGAACCTTGCTCTATCTTCAGGATCATGCCACTACTACTGATTCATGTTTAGTGTTTGTTACTGACCTGGACTGCTGGTATCCTGTCAATTAAGAGTGAAACCACCTCAAGAAACTACTTCTAAACAGGTTCACAACCCCCTTTTCCTATTAACCTTTTATTCCCCCTTACCTCTAGTCAGTGGGCTAGAAGAACGTTTGAAGCATTTAAGAACCCTAAATAAAGTAGGTTTTGAAAAAAAAAACTTAAGACTACAGGAAATATTCTAGATGATTTTATGTCTTCAATTGACATAAAATATGAGATCATAAAATGTGGGGTGGTGTACATTTGAGGCATTCTTTGAACCTTATGAAAACCATGTAAGATAAACCTCATATTGTTCCATAAGTAATATCCACATTATTCCAAATGCTGTGTTTGGGAGGTGGCTATATTTCTTCTTAATCAAAAGTCAATGGAAGTGCTTAATTGATTAACTTAGCAGTGCCCCAAACATCTGGCGATCAAAGGTTTCTCTTATTCTCTTTTCAGGGAGTAAAGGCCATAGGTTTCAATGACAGTCAAGAAACTGTAGTCAAAGGTTCATCCAAATAATGAGTTTAAAAATAATATGGGTCACTTTGACTTGTTTGATACAAGCTAATAGATCAAGAAGGCGTGCTCACTGTTTTAATGATGACAGCTGTGTTACAGCAGCATCTATGAATAAGCTTATCATGGCCCCATGTATTAAAAGTGTGTTGCCAGTGGATTTTATAATCACACTATAAAAAGTTATTGGAGAATACAACTACACCTCTGAACCATTCAATAAATAATTAATAAAGCATTTATGATTTGGCTGTAATTTAAAACCTTATTATCTCCAATGCAGGTGTCAGGCATCAGGTGCCCATGAACCACAGTAGCACAGCAGTGTAGCATGCTATGTTAAGTACTGTCCCTCTGGATTACTTTGAGAGTGGCCATTTTCTAAAGCATAACTCTTTTTAACTTACTCACTTTACAGTCCTCTCATTGTCCCCACTTCCGGTCACCCCTCCCACAATCCTTCCCTGATACCCTCTCCCCTTCACTGAGAATCCCTGAATATCCTCTACCCTGGCACTTAAAGCCTCTATAAGTCCAGGAGCTTCCTCTCCCACTGAGGCCAGACAAGGCAGCCCAGCTATTAGAACATATCCCACGGAAAGGCAGCAGATGTTTTGGTTAGCCCCCACTCCAGTAGTTTGTGACCCACATGAAGACAATGCCATATCTTCTACATATGAGCATGGAGGCCCTGGCTAAGCTAGTGTATGTTCTTTGGTTGGTGCTTCAGTCTCTGAGAGAGCCCCAAGGGTCCAGGTTAGTTGATGCTGTTGGTCTTCCTGTGGAGTTCCTATCCCTTAAGGGCCACAATCCTTCCTTCTAGTGCTCCGTTAAGAGTCCCCAAGGTCCATCTACTGTTTGGTTGTGGGTGTCTGCATCTGTCTGAGTCAGCTGCTGTGTAGAGCCTCGTAGAGGGCAGTCATGCTAAACTCCTGTCTGTAAGTATAATAAAGTATCATTAATAATGTCAGGAATTGGTGCTTGTCTATGGGATAGGCCTCAGGTTGGGCTACTTAATGGTTAGCCATTCCCTCAGTCTCTGCTCCATCCTGTGTCTGTATCCCAGAGTACAAGTTTGCACTCCCACAACAATGAAGAAGTGTTCCCATTGCTCTACAACCTTGCCAGCATGTGCTATCACTTGAATTTTTTGATCTTAGCCATTCTTACCAGTGTTGTTTTGATATGCAGTTCACTGATAATTAAGGACTTTAAATATTCCTTTAAGTGCTTCTCAGTCATTTGAGACTCCTCTGTTGAGAATTCTCTGTTTAGCTCTGTGCCCCTTCCCCTTTAAAATTGGGTTATTTGGGTTGTAAGAGCAATTTTCAACTTTATATGGAAAAAAATACCAGGATAGCCAAAACAATTCTGAACAATAAAAAAAACTTTGGGAGGAATCACCATCCCTGATCTCAAGCTGTACTACAGAGCAATAGTGATGAAAACTGCATGGTATTCGTACAGAAAAAGGAAGGTTGATAGGTTGATCAATGGAATTGAATCAAAGACCCAATAATAACTCCACATACCTATGGACACTTGATTATTGATAAAGAAGCCAAAACCATAAAATGGAAAATGAAAGCATCTTCAACAAATGGTGCTAGTCTAATAGGATATCTACACATAGAAAGATATAAATAGGTCTGTATTTATCATCTTGCATGAAAACACACGTCCAAGTGGCTCAAGGACCTCAAAATAAAACCAGAAATACTAAATCTCATAGAAGACAATGTGGGAAGTAGCCTTGAACCCACTGGTACAGAAGACAATTTTCTGAACAAAATGTCAGTGTCTCAGGCTCTAAGATCAACAATTGATAAATGGGGCCTCATGAAACTGAAAAGCTTCTGTAAGTCAAAGGACACTGTCAATAGAACAAAATGGCAGCCTGCTGATTAGGAAAGGATCTTCAGCAACCCTACATCTGACAGATGAGAAAGAGAAAGAGAATACTTTACCCAAATCCTCTAGCTGTATTTTAAACTACAGCCACATGCAACACATATATTAGCTACTGATCGTGGTTTTTATTTTCCAGACCATGCCCAAGGAAGGTTTGGCCAACTTTCTTTTAATTCTGTTCTTTCATATTATCAAATATATTTATTGAAACACTACATTTACCTGAAGGTCCTGGAGAACTCAGTAACCATGAATTGCATTCAAGATTCTTCAGCCTGTATGTTTTCTGTTGGGAGAATGGTCAAATTCCCAAATCATCCCTTTCAATTAATTTTTTGACCAAATGTAAATTAGCAATATGACAAAATGGAATTCTTCCTGAGGTATGTGTTCTGGGATATATGCAAAATGTTTACAATTACAGACTTTGGAAAAACCATTGCAAAGTTATGTGTACACTTATATTTTTCAAAACCTACTTTAATAAGTTTACTTAAATGCTTTAACCTCCTTTCTAGCCCACCAGTCACCAGAGGTAGTGAAAAGGCAAGGCCAATAGGGCAAAGGAAGATGTGGACCTGTTTAGAAATAGTTCATTGGGGAAAATACAATGTGCCTTGTCAGGAGACCAGCAGTTCAGTTCCTATGAATGGGCAGCCTTAGGATCCACTTGCTAACACATTCACTAATGAGCACTGACAGTTTGATTCAGAAGAAACCACTAGGCTCTACCAATCTGTGTGAGTCCAAGAAGAAGCTGCTAGAACACACAGAAATTCTTCTGTGTGTTTCTCCCTGGACAAACAATGACCAGTAAAGAGTGACATGGCAAACCAATATCATATAGCAATGTCCACTATCTGTTGGGTTATATTTATACCCTTTCCAAACTCTATGTGTTCTCTCAAGTTCTGCTCTAGCAAAACATCACATGCCCTTTTTTCAGGCTGCTTCTAGAAAAACGTCACGTATCTATTCTCAGCAAAACACGCTCCCATGTTTCTGCTTTAGCAAAAGATCCTCTCAGAAGACAGTTTTCAGAAAAACATCACATGACACAACTGAGTCTCCAAAGAAACCAGAAATTTACACTTTGGTCATGAAAGGGATTCTTATTAATACACAGAAAAATTTGAAATTCATTTACAAACTATAGCTATGAGAGTAAACTGCAATAACAAACTAAAATTATAGTTATCTTTCCTTGTAATGTGTTATAAATTAGAAATAATGAGGAACTTGTAATTTTCTTTAATTCTTTTACTTTTCTGGAAATAACGTCCTTTTCTTTCATTTGAAACAAACCCATCCATCATCAAGTTGGTATTGTTAGGCCAAATAAATACAAACTATTAATATCTCCCTCATTATCCATAAATAAATCAGTTAAAACCTCTAATGTTCTCATTTTAGCTAATATATTAGTTTAATATTTATATTATCATGACAAAAGCAGCTTAAGTCAAGAAGGGTTTATTTTGGCTCTGAGTTCCAGGTACATTCCATCAAAGTCAAGGCAACAGGGGTTTAAGGTTGGGGGGGGAGAGTCAATGAGTGAGAGAGAGAGAGAGAGAGAGAGAGAGAGAGAGAGAGAGAGAGAGAGACTGTGGTTCCGCTTTCTTTCTTTTTTTATATTCCATCTGAGAACCTGTTCTGACTGCCTTTTCCTTTAAAGTCCTTTTGTATTCTGTTATTCTGTCCAGGACCCTACACCATAGACAGGTGCTCCAAATATATAGGGTCAGTTTTTCCCACTTCAGTCACCTCACAAAGGTGAGCAGAGGATTTCCTGACTCTAGAATTTGTCAAGTGGACAGCTATCATAGCAAATTATCATTTCTACTTTAAACGCTTAAACATAGCTCAGCAGGTAAAAATACTTGCTACATCATCCTAGAGACCTAAGTTCAATCCCCAAGACCCACATGATAGTTAATGGAAAGAACTGACTCTACAAAATTAATTGCTATTGTTTTAAACTAAATCAGAGATTTATTGCAGTTGTTTTTTTTTTCCTGTGCAGTGTTCATACATTTTCCTTGTCTTTCATCATGACCAAACAAGCCAGAACAGACCAAAACAGAGATGTTTTCTAGCATGGAATCTGTTCTCAAAGCTTTCTAAAGCCACAGAGACACTGATTGTGGCATGTGTTTAGTGTCTAGTTTCTTAGGTAATGTGGCAGAGAAAATTACTCTTTAAAATAGGATGAAAGAGTCAGGGAAAGAAAACAATACAAACTTTCCTAGTGCAAAGGTAGCCATCATTTTATATCTAAGACAAGTTCATTTTGGTCTCTTGATGTTGCTTATGGTTAATAGGTACAATCTTGAATTCTTCTATATATGTTGAATATACTTAGACTTAAATGGACAACTTTTAGGATTCCCAAGGAGAAAGTTATTCTGTACTGGTAATGGTGTTAACTTCAATGACAGTATGAAAGCAACAATTCTCTGTGTTTTGTTTATTTGTTTGTTGTTCTTTAGTTTTAATTTCCCCTCATTGCTGAGGTTTCATACTATTCTAGGAGCAGATGGAATGGCTTAACTGTGATGAGTCAAGAGACATGACCTCTTCCACAAACTCCGTCCATTCTTCCCTCCTCCCCTCCCTGATTGATTGAAATAAATTTTACAGAAAAAAACCCTGTATATTTATGTGCTGAGAGATGTTTCAGCTAGTAACATACTTGTCGTGCAAGCGAGCCTGATTTTGTTTTCCACAACCCAGTAGGGTATTACTGGATCCCAGCACTGAGGAGTCATAGACAGACAGATCCCAGAGCTCAGTGTCTAGACACCTAGCCTACATGGAAAGATACAGGCTGGGGAGAAAGTCTGTCTGAAAAACAGGTGTATAGAACCTCATGAGTAACCTCTGAGGTCTTCCTCTGGTCCCCTCATATTGATATACACACATACAAATTTAAGAAAAAAAAACAAAATAAAATCATGGGATGGTGACATGGCTCAGCAGGTAGAAACACTTGCTATATAATCCTAGAGACCTAAGTTCAATCCCCAAGACCTACATGATAGTTAATGGAAAGAGCTGACACTACAAAATTAATTGCTAACTTTGACACACATGCCTTGGCATCCATATACCCACATCCACAGACACTGAATTTTTATTAAACACACTTATGCACATATTAAGAAGAGATAATCTTAAATAAATTATATATGTTTATAACCTTTAATGTGATGGTTTATTTATGCATATATTATGAAATCTTTAGCAAGTTAATTATAATGCCCATGAACTCACATAGTTATTTTGTGTTTACAAGGGGTTAAAGATATTTAAGATTGACTCATAGGAGATGTCAAGTGGGTGATCTAGTGTTATTAGTCACAGTCATTATTATTACCTGTTATACCTTATCTCTAGAACTTAATGTCCAACGGGTCTGATTCTGTATCCTTTGACCAACATGTCCCCTCTAAAGGTAAAACTGTACATTTTCCCAAACCTTTGTCTTCTTTTTTATGAAGTTTATGTTTATGGAGTTATGTTTAGGAAGTGAATAAGGCATATTTTTCTTCTATTTCAGAGATACATTGAGGATCAAATATAAAATCCACAAACAACTACAAATCTGCCTCTCCTTTCTCAGATGGCATTGGGTACTTTTCCTGGGATTATCACAATGAAGACAGCAGATATTTACATGTCATGCTGAAACTACCATGGAAGACTTTTGAAGAGTTACACAATAATCAGTAATATCACTTGATTGTTTTATCTAGGTGTGATTTCAAAGCATTATACGCTTAGGTGATATTACTAGTGCAAGGTTGTTCTTTGTGGAAATTACAAATGAATGGAATTATGAAGTGGAAATCTACACTCTAAAATTTGAAGGAAACTGTTCATAAATGAGTTATTTTCTCAAGATTGAATTTATTACTTAACTGACATCTGTGCAAATCATAATTCATTTTAGGAAAATTTGGGCAATGGTGAGTTTTCAGAAGCTAGAAAATTTTATAACACTGGATAGATTTCTTAAAATGAATCCTTTTAAAAGCAATTTTAATCCAAAAATCATTATGTATGATTCTTTTATAATTTTCTAACTTCCTCTTTTGCTTTTCATAGGTAGAAAACATACAACTTTCAATGTTATGAGGTTCTGAAAATGTACATGTATGTGACTTATCTCAAAGAAATTATGAGTGCCATTATACACATGAACAGATATACTCTAGCTACTTTATGGCTTCTTTCCAATTCCACCCTTCTCCACCCATCTTTTTCTACCCTTTCAATATCCCAAGACAGGTAGAAGAGAAAAAGGGATTGAGGAGAAAGGAGGAAAAGACATTGTTAGACTACTTCCTATTTATTAGGGCTGTTGAATGCCTTGAGGCAATCTTGAGCTTCAAAGCTAGGATTTCTAATTTCTCCTTTTTGGCTCTTCACACATACGAACTTGAAAAACTGCAACAAACCAAAAACAACACTAATAACAGTCCAACCAGCTTTCCCCTCTCGGGGCTCTTACATTTATATATCCTATGGGAAAAAAATCCCTAAAATTCCAAACATCACACACTTGCAGAAACTATCTGCAGCTGGCAAAATCATGCCACTGATAGACCATGAGGCAAATCATAGTCACCAGCAGTGAAGCAGTCCAATATCCCTACAATTGGGATGTTAAAATGAAAATATATTTCCATAATATTTCTGTGTTTTTTAAAGAAATTGAAAATCTTACCACAAAATACTGTTGTGTGTGTCTTATACCTATGAATAATTTGATTGTTCCACCAACCTTACAACTCTGCAATGGTCTCCAGTTTCTATGTAGGGAAGCAGGCACTGAGAGTAAAGTGCTAAGAGTTCATAACTGGGAGGTGGAGGAATCAGAATCCTGATCCAGGATAGAGGCATAGCCAAAGTTTGAAAGCTGTGCCAGAATGCTCAAGACCCTCAGCTTTGAGTAAGGACCAATCCCACTGTAGCAGAGGACACTCAAGAGTAATAGAGTACAGTTGAAGAGGTGGCTTCACATTTATTCTCCCGAAGCTCACATGGAGTCCACGGTTCCCTTATTGCAAACTCTACCCTCTAATTTTAGGGTGATTTATTAGCTCTTCTCCCTTCGTTGTGTGCTCAGTGTCCGTTGTTTCCTTTCAAACACCTCTAGTATTGCTGTAAACAAATCAAGGTCTCTGGGGACACACTTGCTCATCTCATTACCATATGCAAGTATTACAACTTCCTTCTTCCTCATATGCTTGAGCAAGGTTTATCTTCCAGACAAATTCATATTGGAAGGCATCACTTTCAGTGCCCAGCATCCTCTGCCTGGCTTAACTGATATGTCTTCTTCCTCAATGGCTCCCACCTAGTGGCTTCCATTTCTGTATCCTAGAGAAAACACTGGCATGCCTCCAAAGGTACTGTTCAGAATCTTGACTCTTCTTTCTCCCTCTTCTTCTTAGGACTCCCAACATTAGAAATACTCTCTACCTGCCTATATCCCACCTGAGGATTCTAGACCTTGTACATGTTGTCTTGTTTGAAAAAAAAATGCTGTAGGTTTGATTTAGTTAAGACTCTTAGATAGTGAGTTATCTAATTCATCCTAATCAATCCTCAATGCCACAGCATGTACCCTTAAAGGACAGCAAGAGTTGGAACATGCCAATGGGGAAGGGGGAAGGGGGAAGGGGGAAGGGAAAGGGAAAGGGAAAGGGAAAGGGAAAGGGAAAGGGAAAGGGAAAGGGAAAGGGAAAGGGAAAGGGAAAGGGAAAGGGAAGAAGTCCTTTGATCACAGAAGAACAGGTTGGAGTAAACAAGCCACAAGCCAAAGAATATCATGGTCACCAGAAGCTAGAACAGAAAAGCATAAACTTAAACCAAATCTCCACAGGGAGCCAGGGCCTGTGTCCCAGTTAGTGTCTTGATTCCAACTAAGATATCTGCTCTTCAGAACAGTGAGACAACGGTTTTTCTTGTTATTCAAAATTACCTCATGTGTTGCGATTTATTTCTGATAGCAGCCAGAGAAAACTACTCCAAAGTCTTCAGTGTTGGTCAGATTTTATGAGCTTGAAACTAGAATCACCTGGGAAGAGGGGCCCTCAACTCTGGAACTACCTCAATCTGATTGGCTGGTGGGCATGTCTGTGGGCATTCTCTTGATTAATGATTGATGATGAAGAGTCCAGCCCATGGTGGTCAGTGCACCTATGGGCAGGTAGACCTAGGTTGTATAAGAAAAAGTCCTCCCTTAATCTGTCTATATCCAAAGATGATGCCATTTTCCAAGTGCCTGGTTGGAAACTACAAACATCACAGGGATTCATGGGTCTTTTTTGTCCTGAGTGTGGAAAAGAGGAATCCCGGCATCTAAGCCATTAGCACATTTTGTCAGGTTTGGTACACAGGATTAGACTAACTCTGTTTGACATTCTCTCAACGTCTGTCCTGTACATGCTTTTGAGTTTATAATTGTGTCAGTTTTTGAGTTTATAATTGTGTAATAACATCCATGAACAACATAAAAACTAGGATGATACTGGTACTCTATACCCAGTCCTTTCCCTCTTTATTCCATTTGCCAAGAAGTCCTACTTAACCCTCAGTTGAGGATCATAGGTACATCATTTACCTGTTTTCTATTTTTAAAAAATGCATGTGCTTGCATTCCTAGAAGTATATCACTTTGAGCTTAATTATCTTAATTTCTTTTTAAATGGTATCATGTTGTTAAGGCTTGGACTAACTTTAAATTTATATCTCTAAGTCTTAAGCATATTCATGTTACTATGGGTGATGGTTTTTGCCTGCTGTATAATTTGCATAAGTGACTGTGCTACAGTAACTCATCTGCATCTGTGTTGTTTCTATATTTTTCTTTTGTGACTAATGCTGCTGTACTTGCTATTGCTGTACTTGAGTATAGCTATTGTTACATGGCTTTGGGGAAGAACATACTTAGCGCCAAATTGCTGAGTCATTTTCTAGTCATTTCTGTTTTCTAAGTGGACCTCTATCATAGTCATCTAAGACACCAGCCTTGATGCCTAAATCCCCATATAGCATATTTTATGATCCCTTTCAACATCAATTTCTCCCCTCTCTCATTATATTCCAGTCATGCTGACATTCTCTCTGCTCACCCAAGTCCTGTGCTCTGCTCTACTTCAGTGCTATCATGTATGGACATTTTTTATGCCTGGACCATCCCTCCTGTATCTCCAATGTTCAGCCTTCTATTTCATTACAGTCTTATCATAAACCTCATTTTATTTAAAATAAATAAATGGGGCTGACCACACTTTGCATTGTTGAATTGCCATTTATTCTCTCTTGCAAAATTCTTCCATTACTGTATAATAGGTGTCATGAGTTGTGTGATTTTTTTCGTTATCTTCTCTAAGTCAGTAAAAACTCAAAGTTCAAGGATTGCTATTATCTTAGTCTAACAGCTTGGCAAACTGCCTGCACTGCACAGACCAAACCACAAGGAACTTCCAGGAAGCTTTTTTTTTTTTTTAAATATGTAAATAAAGAATATACCTAATTTAAAAAAAAAGAAAGAAAAAGAAAATCTAATAGAATTCTCCACTAAAAAAATAAAATAAAATAAAAAGAAATTATAAAAAAGTTGTATTATAGAACAATCTGTTTTAAACCAAGAGTACTTGTCACTTAATGAAAATTTCTTAAACATCTCCCATAATAAATAAATGGATACATATATGTGCTATGGAGAACGGTCTTAGCTACAGTGTTCTATAGTAACGTGGGAAGAAATTGCCTCAAACATTCAAGAATGCTATTACACCTGCTCTCAACACTCCACACAAGAACAATCAAGTTTGCGACAACTTGGTAAAGTATCAGCTTTCTCTCTTATTACCTGCTCTGACACCTTAGCTCTTGTGGACCCTTATCCCAATTAACAACTCTAACCAATCTGCCTGGTACAATGGAATCCAGATCTCTAATTACTCCATCTCATCCATTATAACTTCATCCTCTACTTTGTTGCCTGCATTAATTATAGCTACATTCTTGTGTCTTTGTCCACTATAAACAGGCTATAGAGGCTCCCCAATTCCTTAAGTTATGGCTACTGTTCACCCTGAGTCCTCCCCTATATTTTGATCAATCCCAATGTTTTCCTTAGGGTTCCTGTCACTACTTAACCACTGCTTTTTTTATGGTTGGGTTTGAGCAATGCTTTCTTTATGAGAACGCCATGCTCAGAGGGGTCTAACTCCACAGTGCTCACTCATCCACTGTTATCTACTATTTTGTTAATCCAGATGCATTCACTTTAGACCTGAATCCTGGATCAGATCTATCTTGAAAACATCACTTCTGACCTCTGTGAACTTAAAATTAGCACTTGGATTGCATTTACCCCCCCTTTCTTTTCTCAGAATGTTCCTTTTGCAGGGGCAGAGGAATACACATTTTCTGACTCTTATACCCATTCAAAAATCAGATGTTTGCCGCAGGACACAGGACAATATAATTTCCATACAGAAGGTATTCTACAGGATGATTTTTTTCTTTCTTTTTTTCCCCATAAAACATGTGTTCAGGAAAGCAGCCCATCATTGCCCTTGACCCATTTCAAAGCTTTTCTATAATTTACAAGTAACACAATCACAGCATTATGTGTAGTTTGTGAACCACGAGTCATCAGGGCTTATATTAGACTTTTAAAATCACTAAAATTGTGAATAGAACTTGAAAACTAAATATGAATGTGAATTTCAGTATCACTAAATTGCAAAATCCCCTGAAGGCTTGCATTTTCAATGTCTCCTTAGGGGATCTATTTACCATCTCCTTATGCTTGAGTATGAAGAGAGTTTAAGTTATCTTGGAGAAGCATCTGTCATGACCCAGAGAAGTTCACTGGGTCATGTGCTTGTACTTGCTTCCCAGCCCCCATCATTTACTCATGGCCAGATTTCTCTTGAGCATAAAACTAATTCCATTCATGCTCTGGGCCAAGAGCTAATCTGCATAATATATCTTGCCTTGCCCAGATGCCAAGAATAGATTAATAATTTGATGTGAAGAATGGCAAACAATTATTTGCAAAAGTTTCAACTATTACAGCTTTGGAGGTGCTTCAATTACAGATTTCATAACAACTAGCATGTTGGTCCAAACATGTTTGGGTCACAGGAATACATATCATATAAATACAAAATTTTGTATTTAAAATATGGCAATAGTGTCCTATATTTACTGCATCTTGACAGGTGGTACAAGGGATCTATGCATTTATTCGTGATCACATAAAAACCCCTTAACTGCCATTATTAGCACCAAGCCCATAACCCCATAGGAGGTCTTCTGGAAATCCCTTTGAGTTTTTCTGAGTGGAGCACATGCTTGGATGTGCAGAGTGGAATCAAAACTGGGCTAGAATTATTTTTGGCTCTTTGTCTATTATCCTCACATCTCACAACCCTTCTGTTCCCAAAGCACATTCTTATAAAATGCATAATTATTTGGTTCAGGTGTTATCTGAAGGCTGCTTCTGGGCCACCAAAACAAGAGTTAGAATGTCAATTATTTGTTCTGAGAAACTATCCTCATCCCACCAGCATCCGTCACTAATATTGAGCAAGTATATGGATCTCAATAAGGTTTTCACTCAAAAACTGTGTTTTGGCAAAGGCTAGACCACAACAAAGTGGCTGGAAAGCCCTTAGGAAGAAAACATTTGAGTGTAGATGGTTTATGAAAAATGACACTCTGTCGCAGTTTTTCCAAGCAAATTTAACTACCTGTCATGCAAACAAGGGTTGCCATGGTAAGCAGTTTTTGGAATAGGTAAACCAAATAACAGTGAGATAGAGCATGTGTGAAGCTCTTGGGAAAGGGAAGTTCAGGTTGCCTGGAGCAAGAATAACTTCAGTATTTAAAATCAGGAAAAGTGCAACACCCTCCTCCCTAATGTGATTCCAGCAAGTGTCTATTTTTCTCTGTCAGGCAATTTCCTTCCAAAATGATTAGCATAGGAATTACTAAAGTTTAGTTAAAGAAAAGATTGAATCAGAGTACTATTGTTAGTCATTGGTTAGGATACTGTTTTGTGTCTGTTGTGGAGATGAATGCACGTTTGCATGTTTCTGTGCAGGTACAGCCATATGTGCATGCGTGGAGGCTGACAGTTTGCATCTGTCATCTTCTCTCATTATCCACATTATGTGTTAAGACAAGTTCTCTATTTGTTGTGGATCTTGCAAATTTCGTTGCTCCAACTGGCCAGTGAGCATCCAGTGTCATCCTGGCTCTGCCCCTCAATAATGGGTTTGTAGACCTATACCACTTTCAACAATTTTTATGTGGGTCTGTGGGATCTGTATTCTGTGTGTTATGCTTATGCTAAAAGAACAGAGCCCATGAACCATCTCTCTCCAGGCCCCAAGCTGTTTTCTAAATAGCAACAATAATAATAAATAGCAAACAAATCTAACATGCATTATTTTAATGCCATGTTAGAACACAATTTCAAGTCAGATCTATCCAAAAACATATCCAAAAGATAAGGTATATAACCCACCCAAATTCTTATAATGCTAGGATAATTACTTAGTCCATCCCTTAATTACCTCTAACTCAAATGACATCATTCCACTTGACTTGATTTAGCAAAATGGCTTCCTTAGGCAACATGTACCAATGTATACAAAACCTTACTGACCACTTCTAGGGAATCTTCCCCTTTTCTATATGCATCATCTCACAGTGTTTCATCTACCTCAAGAGCCCTACACATCCCCTATGTGTTGCTGGCTTCTGCTTCTAATCATGAAAAACTTAACCTCAAAGCCTTATGCTTCCATCACCTGCCTTGGGCAAGCATGTACCTAGTAATATCTCTCATTCCATGTCTGAAACCCTCCCCTTCAATATTGTGAGCTCAGCATGAGCTAAATTGGCCCTTTGTACAAAAAAATCTTTGAATGACAGGAATTGGCTGGAGACAAATGAATTTATGTTCAGAAATTAAAATTAAGAAAAGAGAATACAGAAATAGAAAAACTACAGGATCCCCGGGAATATAAAGCAGATAAGATTTGGGGCTGTGAAGTTCTAGAAGCACAAGGTGGTAGTTTAGAAGAAATAATAAGAAGGTGGATTAGGCTGTCTGAACTAGAGCAGTCAAGTGAATCAACAATTGTTAGATGGAACCAGGCAGTTGAGAAGGGATTTCTGTCTCCTGGATCCTTACAGGGAGAAACAAGAGTGCATGTACCTGGATTGGAGAGCCATGGTCATAGTCCTAAAGAGGGGAGAAATGGGCAGCATATACAACCAGAAAACTTGTTACTCAGGTTCAAAATTAAAAGTCCTTTCATCCTCCTACAGCTGGCAGAGAACTAGTCAGAAAATCTTCTGAGCAGGAACCATCGTCCTCCCTTTCAGACCTTGGCTTCCTAAAGATGCTGCTCCATAGGGAATCCAAATTTCAGGGAAGAAAACACCACACTCCATGTAGGTAGCTCTCTTTTTTCCATCTTTATAGTCTTTTCCCAAATGCTCCATTATCCACCTTTGTCCAGAATGATGCCCTGTTTATTTGCTGCCTAGGAGCTATCACATTTCTACTTTATTTTTATTTGTACTACATTGTTTATTATCTCTTCTGCTAGATTATAAACTAAGGGCAAGGATCTAATTGCACAGTTTATCATGTTTCCTTCACTTTAGATGGGCCACTCTGCTCTTGTCAGGTAAAATGCTTATTAACATAGACCATCTGGAAAATAGTTGCAGACCCTGAGTGAAAGGATCCTACCTTTCTCAAGATCTCAAACTGTGCAATGAACTCAAGCAATTCCTTTGTAGATGTTTACACAGGATCGTGTGTTAGAGCAGAGACAAGTGGGTGTGCTAGTGGAAATGGTGAACAAGATCACAGGGGAATTGTAGGGTCCCTGAAATAGATGTTTCAGGGATGAGATGTCCGTAAGACCTGCCAGGCTAATCCTGAGGATACAGCTGCATATATCATTTGAAATGAAAATATATATCATAACCAAATTATCTTTTTCTCTACATTTCTCTGGGAAGAGCCACATTTACTAGAAACGTTTCCTTTACAATTTAGAGAGATAGTGCTGAGTAGTAAAGGCCCGTTGGACAGGGTGGCCCAGGTGCCTGGCAAGGAGCCAGCAGCCAAAGTCGTAGCCAGAGGGGAGCACCAGCACTGAGGATGTGTCAGAGTCACACGTTTTCCGAAATTGTACTAAATTAGAGTTGAAAAATCTGCTTCCTCCCTATACAGATCCACAAAACCACTCCATACCAAAGTCTCTTAGGACATAGAGATTTTTATTAGAAGCTACAAGTCTATGGTGACAATCACCTATTAGATTTTCAAAATGTCCAAAGGAAAATAATTTCAGGGACATCAAGATGCCATATAGATCTAGGCTGTTGGTTCTCAGAGTACTTAGAAGTGGAATTGCCCAGAACAGAGCCCTGCTTACATGATCCAGAGGTATAAACTTCACTGCTCATGGGCACCTGAGAAAAGTGGAATAAAATGATAGCAATGAGTAAAATAATTTATTAATTCTGCTATGTCAGGCAGGCCACACACTTAAGGTTCTGTACACTTGATCCACTCTAACCTTTCACAATCATATGCAATAAGCACAATCATTACTAATCTTCAGATGGGATAAATGAAGCTTATAATGACAATAGGACATATCTAAATTCATAAAGAACAAGCAGTTGAATCTGGATGACCCACAGGTCACCTGTTGAACCACAGTACTCACTGACTTCCTAATGGTTTTGTGTGGAGCAAGTTTATTCCACATAACAGTTATAAGGCAGCCCATATATATATATCCTTGAACCTATTCCTATTGAATTCTGGGAGTAAGGCTATGATTGTAGCAACAGCTACACTACTACCCTCTGAGAGCAGAAGGTCAGCAGCCTTCATAGGGCTGCAGGTGCACTGAGGAAGAAGAGAACATTTTGAATAGACTGAACTATGAATGTAACCTAAGCAAGCCATTGTCACATGACTTCAGTTAAGTACCAGAACTCTAGAGCATGGGTAAAATAGATTAGGTCCCCTGTTCTGCACAATGCAGCTCCAGAACTGCATTATGTTTGGACAGAAAATCAGTGTACCTTTTGTTTGTTTGTTTGTTTGTTTTCAATTTGACACAAGCTTGAATCATATGGGAAGAGGGAATCTCAGTTGAGGAATTGTCCCATAGGTTTGCCTGCAGACAATCTGATGGGGATTGATGGGGGAAGGCCCAGCCCACTGTAGGTGGTACCATCCCTTAGCAGGCAGTCCTGAGAGGTGTAAGGAAAGTAGCTGAGCAAACAATGGAAGCAAGATAGTAAGCACACTTCCTCAAGCTCTCTGCTTCAGTTCCTGCCTTGAGTTACTGTCCTAACTTCCCTTCATGATGATCAGGATGTGTAAGTCAAATAAACCTTTTCCTCCCTAAGCAGTTTGTGATATATTAACACAATGACAGCCACCTAACTCGGACAGTGTGATATGGCAGAGATCCAAAGGAAAAAATGAGGTAAGGTTAGAGCTACATCAGCTGGTAAGACTAGTTTTCAGTTTTTTTTTTTTTTTGAACTTGACCTGAGCTTTGTGCCTTCTAAAACCAGAATTGACAGTAACAAAGAAAGGCAGAGTCATCCTTTAGTCTCTAGAATTCCCAGCCAGAAGGAAGATGGTATGAAGCCATTCTAATTATTCTGTAATTAGATATTTTCCAGTCTCATCTAAACTTTGTCTCTCTTAGGTTCCAGAAACAGTCATGCCCTCAAATTGTTTGATAGGTTTGTGCTGTTTGTTGTTTTAAGTGAGGCACCAGAGTTACCATATACTGAAGCAACGGATATCTCTCACCTTTATCTGTAGGTTGGAGGAAACATTTAGCTCTCTTCAGTCTGAATAGTCCTATCTAACTGGGCATTTTTGTCAATAGACCATTAGAATGATAAGATGTCAGTCATACCATCAATATAATGAGGATTATAATCTATTATTGGGGAAATACACCTCATAATTAATTGTTTCTTGGTATATTCGTTTAAAATTTATCTTGCTTTACAAATACATTTTAAAATATCCTTGACTTTTAAAATAAATAGAATCCGAACTCCTATTGTTTAAAGATCATATCCTTTAAAGAAAGGCCAATTTCTTTTTTATTCCCCAGTGCAGCTCTAAAAATAGTCTGAACTCAGGACACTGTAGAATTTCCATTAATAATTGTTGCTGCTCAGCATAAATTAGGGGCTCAAAAGATATGGCTGCCTTTTTCAGGTATTATAGCTAAGTTCAGTAATATTTTCCCAGCAGGAATAATCTAAAATAAATTAACCCATTCATCTAATAAAATTGGTGAGATAACAAATGTGTAGGACTTAGTGTCTAACAACACTTCATAATGAAGGTATTTTTTCTAGACAAACTGAATATAAAGGAAATGCTAAGACATTAACCATATATACATCTAACTGACTTGCCATTGAAAATAATATAGCATGAAGGCTAAGTATCTACCTCCCAAACCTGTTATGGCTCCACTTACAGTTTTGCTTTCAATACCTCTTTTAGAAATTTAGCTTGTCCCTGCTTTTAATTTGGTAATACATTTCTAGTTTATGGCATTTTTAATTCAAGAAATTATTAGAGTCAGGGGAATACTCTCTAATGGGGCATGTTTTGCCCAAAGCTGGTCTTGACCTGCAAAGCACCCTAAGTGTGTAAACATGGTTAGCTTCAGAGAGTATCGTCCTGCCAGGCCACCTATGCTGTATGTCTCCAAATGCCAGCTTCTCTTTCAGGTTTGTCCTAAGAAGACCCCATTTCTTCCATCTGCAGGAAATACAGGGCCATCTCCTCAGAGAACTGAAGCTTGGTGTTCACATCATTGAGACCTATGCAATAATGCACAGAAAGAAAAAAAGGGAATTTGCAGGCAAGGTCTATAGCTGTGATCTGTTTGTGAATTGATTGCCAAAGTGTGAAATACAATGGCAGAGTCCGTCTGTTTTTCTATTGTATGTGTTAATGTGCCTAACGGCTAGTAAGCATCAAATTCATTTAATATTCAAGAGAAAAAAAAGCCATCTATTTGGGGGACATTCATTTTTTTAAGTATGAATGTTTCTTGGTAAATTACAAAGGAAGAAGCATATTCTGAGGCTGAAATGCATATAATGACAGACTAGTCTAAACTGTAGAAAGATGAGACCTACAAATGGTCCATTGAACCATTGTGTGTCACTCCCTACATGGCGCAGGCCCTCTTGATGTTCAAAGCTTTAGGAAACTGAGTGGAAAAGACAAGCGTTCTGGGTACCAAAAGCAGTTCAAAGCTCCTGTAGTTATTAAGCCTAAAACCCAGATGTAAATGAACTAAAACGCAATGATGACATTTGACCTACAGAATGCTGTGCCCATCTCAAAACTCTGTTTTGGTTGTTTGTTTTTGCAACTTTTTTTATAGAGAGAGCAAAGATAAGTTAGATGTTTGCTCTCAGAAGTGGCCCATCCATTCCTTTGTTCCACTTCAACCTCAAAGCCCTGTGCCTCAATCACTCTAAAGAGGAAGAACATTTTTACATTCTTCCTCTGTCTTCATTTAGTCTATCCAGGTGGGAGTCTAAATTTTAAGTATATTTTGTAAGTATTCTCTTGTATGCCCTAGGTTGAGCCATAATACAAGGCCCTTGTTTAAGGCCACTGTCTCACAATATTATATTAGAGAAACTCAAAAGAAGGCATAAGTGAAAAGCACATAAAGATAGGGCTTAGGAATCAAGGGACCATGGAGGATTCTACCAAGAGATGCAGTGCTTTCCTTTGGGGACCTAAAGGGTCCATTTCCTTGCTACATTGATGGCTCTGCTCTATGAGGTGGTCTTACCTTTGGGTTAGATTTCAGATTCTGATGTAGCTTAAACTGTGAGGTTAATTTTTGCAATGACAAATCATGTTGGCACAGAGGAAAACCAAGAGCTAGGCCTGCACAGATCCTTGGATGCCTCCAGTTTATTGTAAAGCAGACTTGGTAGAAACCCTGTAGCTAGAGTCCTCACTCATCTGTGCACTCAAGAAAAGCAAATACTCATATGTGGTATATGTATGTACATGACACACTAAAAGAGTTCTCAACCACTTATTCAGTTCAACCATTTGTTCTTCCATGCAGTGAGCCTTAATCGAACATCCATGGCATACATAATACATTTGCACTTTGGTCAACCAAGACAAAGACATCTTTTTAGATAAATCAAGTATGTTAAAGACCATTACCTACCTGGAATTTGTAGCCTTACCTGAATTGCTTACAGCTTAGCTTTTATTGGTGTTTAGTTGGTTGTAAAATTAAAGAAGCGCTACCTACTTTGATTATTTCAAAGTTAAGCTAGAAATAGATTCACAGGGGAAAAAATCAGTTAAATATGATGCCAAACTTACAGCAACGTTCACTTTTACAAAATTCTTGCTCATTGCCACAGCCTTTTTCTATCATCTTTGTGAAATTCAGTATGGTCTTGAGAAGCCAAATGTTTGCAGAAATTCTGTCAATTATTGCTTTAGCTTTTGAAACCCTTCTTCCTTCAGCATTACTGAGATCTCTAAAATTGCATTGGCTGGTATATTTTGTGGAAGGACTTCTGACAAATAATTGAGAAAATACCTACTTGGTAGCTCTTGCTTCCATATGTTCCTTATTCAGGACAAACATTTGAGTTTGTCTGATTCAATATGACATAGCTCCCTTAATCAAATAGTAAAATGTTTGTGTAATAATGTGCAATATAGTCTATGCATGATACATGAACAAAGACGAAGACCCTTGATAGTCTGGAACTTCAAACATCAAGAACCATCATCGGAGTCCATCTTCTTCCATAGCAGACGTTTCTTTCCTGTGCAGTGTGCACTTTGTCCAGCCTTTGCTGAAAGTCTGGGTTTCATTGTTGGACTGACACTAAACATATCTTCAAATATCAAACATCATTATTTTTGATGACTATGATTGTAGTGGATAGAAAATGCTGTGTATCTACACAATGGATACAGATATACATTCTCCTAAGTGACCCCATGGAGGCGAGAGCTCCCTTAAATTCCTTGTAACTTTCTAATGCATTGAGGGTAGAAATCTCACCGTTCAGTTACAAGCATGTTTGGCCGCATTGTTGTGATCTTTATGCTTCATTTCCATAGATGACCTTTTGATTAAATCTACAGATTTTATTTTTACTTATAACCTCTATGTGTCCGATGACAAGGTGCTTCTTGTCATCTTTCAGAGAACGTTGTGTGTGGCGGGGGTAGAGTGCAGTACTTAAGCATCCCTGAAATGTTTTTTATGTTTTTTTTATTTTTTATTGTATGCAGAGTCCTACTAATGAAAAGAGAAAAATGGTAAGGACCTCCAAGTAGATTCTAGGAAATAATCAGATAGGCTAGGTACATTCTAGTTTCACAATTTGGAGCTTGCAATCACCTTCTAAAGGGCACTAACAGATTCTTACAAATTACTGAGTTCTCCAATTAATGTGCCCAACATGACAATGTGACTGATTTCAGCTTGGCTTAGCAGGCCAGTCAACCAGGAATGTGTGACTGGAGACTTAGAGAGCTCACAGGAACCTTCTTTTCCTTCCCCCACCACTCCTCAGGGCCCTGGCAACAGCTTAGGTCTAATTAGAACAGCTCAGTGAAATAAAATTCCTATCAGAATCCTTTCACTACTTCTAACAATGGAAAATTCTTCTATGTCCCCAAAGGTAACTGCTACTTGGAACAGAGACATTTTTTAAAATCTACACCAGCACTTTCCGATATAAATATGGTCATGAGCCACACATGTACAGCTTTAAGTATGTTAGAAGTCACAGCTTTAAAATGTGAAGAGGTAAAATCAATAAGAAATCTTATGTCTTCAAATCATTATTGTTTTAGCCTATATTTTATATAAATCATTGCTTTTTTCTGGATGTCTTCAAAATTGGTGTCGGTTTTGTATCCACAGCAATTATTGAGCTACCAGATCCCAAGAGTTTTTTCCCTGATAAGCCCATTTCATGGCATCTACTAATAAGGTACAGGGTTTCTTTGCTTTGCTTTTATTTTCAGATCTTGCACATTTTGACATGCATTTAATTTTATAAAATGAACTTTAAATGATATTGATGAGAGATACCAAGTTTTACTATATGGAAATATTCATAAGTAGAAAGGGTTTGTTGGCTTCTATCAAAAAAAAATCTGCTGAAAATGTAGGCCCCAGATTTTCAAAAAAAAAAAAAAGATTTAAGGACAAGTAAAAGAAGAAATGACATATGTGTTTCATGGGTGTAGAGATGTGCTTTTTCATGTTTACATGAAAAATAGGGATTTGGGGGGCAGACTATAAGAAATGCTACCATAGAATAAAACAGTCTTTAGCTGTATTGTCTAAAAGATTAAGTGCTTCCCTTCAGGCAGTCAGGACTGAACAACTTACCAGCAAGGGTGAGCCAGGATAAGTGTCAAGAAGCAATGAGAATAAAAGTCACAAAGATTTGGGGGTTTCTAAAATACCTTCCTTCTAACCTGGCAGCCTCCTTCTATGGTCTAGCTTTCATATTAGTGCAAAGTACGATGTAAGCTGCAGGGAGGGAAGCAATCAATAGACCTTTCCAGCTGTGATGCCAATGACCTATTACAATGATTAGCATGGCAAGATTTCCCTAAAGATGCAATAGCAGCACTCATATATTCGCAGGCACCAACAGGAAACCCAGCACACTACACAGGGCTAGTGAGCTTGTGGATCTTAGAAGAGAACTGACCTGCATCACTTTACAGCATGATTTCTAACTGTGTTCTGAGTACTTCACCTTATACTCTCATCAAAGAAACTTCCGTTTGCAGCAGACTCTTACAGAAAGCAGAAACTGGTAATAATGCAGAGATAAACAGATCACGTGGAGCCCAGGTGCAGTGCATACTTGAGCAGCATGACTCATGCAGCCAACGATCAGGAAACATCCCAGAAGAAGGGGCAGAAGATTGTAGGAATCAGAAGATCAGGAAGTCTGGTGTGAGACCGTGACTCCTGAAAATGGCAAGGGAGCCTCCTACATGATACCACAACAATATGGTTGCCTAAGCAAGACCACTAACAGTAATATCAATGGACATGCTGACTAGTAAGGCAAAAAAGCTCATGAGAGTCCTCAAACCAAAAACTTAAGGCAGAGGGAACATTATCCTCTCACAGAGATGAGACTCCTAATTGGTTATCCAATACCAATGCTCAGCCTGAGAATCATCTACATACATACAAGTGACACCAAACTAAATGGACTCAACTCATTGTATTTAAATATTTATGTATTTAGATATGTAAGACAATAACAGAAGAAGTTGCTAATCAGTTTGAAAGAGAGTGATGGGACATGGGAGGGATTAGAAGGAGAAGACATAGAATAAGGAGGACATAGAAAGGGGGAAGTAGGATAATTATAATTTGATTTTAAAGTATTTTGAAAATAACAGCAATCTTTAACAATACCAAATAAAATACCTTCCTTTTTTAAGAACTTCAAAATATTTTTCTGTCTAAGTTTTATATTCTATTGTCTTTCCTTTTGCTTTTGCTGAGCCAACTTGGCACAATCTTGAAGTAACAGGAAATTAAGAAGAGAGTCCAGATGCCCAGAAATCTTCCCAGCAACTTAAAAGAAATGAATCTTTAATATTTTCTTATACCTCCATTGCTCTTACATCTAATGCCATACAGCCTCAGTGAGCGTGGGACATGGGGGCAAACGCCATAAAACAGTGCTCTTGGTACAGATGACAAGCCTGGGACCATACTAAAACTGCGTCCTAAAAATTTTTTCGCTGGTGTGTCACAATTAGAAAAGTATCTTGTCTTCAACATGGTATTCATGAGGCTGTCTGCCTATGGAATGGAGTGGGTTGTACTTTGTCTTGTATTTTAATATCTCATTTACTTAAATACTGTAATTATTTATCAGTATCAATATGTTAATATACTTATCCAAACATACTTTATTCATATATTTTACCAATAGTTAAAGTAAGTGGGGATTCATAAATATACATTTAAGACCGTTGTTCCATGAAATGTTCGTGAACCCCAAAATGATCACCAAGGAGCCAATTCCAATGCAATCGCATTAGGATCCCTTTATTCAATCTTGAGCTTGAACCACACCACCATCTCTGGTGCAGAAGAATGATAGGGGGCCTCGAACCTAGTTTCAGGCAAGCATTTATAGATGTAAGAAGGGAGTATCTAGCCTGGTACACATTTGATTGGGGGTGGGGAGTTATGGCCTTTAACATAAGTGGATGTTGCTGGGAGCCAAACCATAAATTTAACTTCTGTTTTCCCCATGATTGGTGGTTGCTAGAAAGTGAAGTGTCAGGGGTGGGCTTATAACCTGAAGGTGTAGGCTTGTTGGGAAATAACCTTGAAACTGGTGTTAGATGCAGGTTTTGTTGGAGATTACCTAGAAACTTGTGCTAGGTACCAGCCTATTAGTTAACTTGAGTTCAACCTGAGGTCAGGTTCTCTATGATGGAGTCTGAACCAAAAGATTTGGTCTCTCAAACCTGCATGTGAGTTCTAATTACAGCTTTATTCATTATTGCCAAAATTTGAAGGTAGCCAAGATACCCCTCACTAAGTATGTAGATAAACTATAGTATTGTCTAAACAATGCAATATTATTCAACACAATAAAGAAAAGAGCTATCAAACTTTGAGAAGATGTAGAAAGACCTTAAATAAATCTGGAAAGTCTACTCATTGTGATTCTAAATGTGGGTCAGTCTGGAAATGGCAAAAGTGTGGAGATGGGTCTGTAATTGCCAGGGGTCAAAGGATAGGGACGAATTAATAAAGCACAGAGGATCTGGAGTGAAATGAATCTACTTAAAAATAATACAAAAAATATAAAATTATACAAGCCTATAGAATATACACCAAAGGTAACCTAATGTAAAATATGAATTATGTGGAATTAGAGAGAAGGCTTAGCAGTTAAATGTGCTGATTCCTCTTCCAGAGAACCCAGGTTCAATTCTCAGCTCACAAATAACTGTAACTCTAAGATCTGACATCTCACTCAGACATGCGTGCAAGCAAAGTACCAATGCACATAAAACAAAATATGGATTATATGATGGTGGCTATGATATCCTAGTGTGAGCTCATCAAATATAGTCAACTTATCATTGTCCTAGTTTGTGCCTGTTTCTATGGCAGGGCACAAGCGGAACTCTCTGTAGGTGCCACATTTTCCTATGCATATTACTATTGATCTAAATCTAAATAACCATTGTCTTTTATGAAGAGATGCTAGAGTAACACAATTCACCCTTAATTAAAGATGGTGGTTCACTCACTCATTACAAACTATATCCAAGAGTTAATCCACTGCCATTTGTTTAGTTTCAAGTGTAATGCTGTGATGCATGCTAAGTAATGGGGAATCGTGTATAAAGCTTCATTCTCAAAGACTCTTAACTCTGAGGATGTGAAGTGAAAGCCAGAAGTCTGAAACTCTTCACCGGGCTTAGATGAAATTGAGAACCACAGGTAAAGAGATGCAACTCCATCTGGGCCGATGTTGGTCAGTCATACACACTGACAGGACTGTAGTTTGCTGCTTTTGCAGATGGATTAATTATTGCTGGCAATGCAGGTGAGCTTAAGGTCATATTGGTTAATAAGCGTTAGTTCCTTATGTGGGTGGGTTTTGATTAGATGGTGCTTTTAATATTTTAACAGACTGCACTGCCTAACCAGGCATCCAGCACCTTAAGAATCAATGAATAATTTGCTTTTTAGAAAGAGCAATGAAAATGAAAATGTTTAATAGAAGGAAGTTATGGTCATTCATCCTTAATCATTTGGTTTTTAAAAGATGATAGCTCTGGAAAGTGAAAATAAATATAGATAATTTTCATCAATTTGCCCCATCCATTCAGCCTATTTAATATTGGCTGAAATATTCCCTGATTTCTGTTACTAAGGAAACATTCCTATTGTTTGAAATAAAAACTTTCCATTTAAAAATAGCAATATCTTTTCCCTCAGAATCCTTATGTGGTAATATCCACACAGTGGTTTATCAGCTCAGCTCCATCAACATGGTGTTTTAAGCATGCACTTACTTCACAGGAGAACTGACAGCAGGCTCTGACAGTTTCCCTTTATTCTAATGAATAAAAAGACTATGGCAGAAATCAGGAAGTGGAAGACTGAGTCAGAACCCCATGGCCAACAATGTCTGCTCCTTCTGTTGTTTCAAAATTCAAGTTATCAGGTTGCTGAAGAACAACTATCATACGTTCATAATAAAAGCAAGAAGTACAGTGACAATGATGTGACCCAGACCAGAAATCCTCCCTTGATGTATACTGGAAATTATAATCCTATTGTTATGACAAAGGAGAAGGAAAAATAAACCAGATTTATATTTCAGATATAATTTATGACACCTCAAAGCTATCATACAGAAAATATAATATTTATTTTAACTTGCATAGGTAATAATTTTTTGATATATTCTTTATTTACATTTCAGATGATCTCCCCTTTTCTGTCCCTCCCAAAAAATCCCATAAGCCATCTCCCCTCCCCCATTCCCCAATGAACATAAACATAATAATGTTCATGTTAATGCAATCAAAAAGCCGCAATAGACAGATCTGTCATTTCTTAAAGAATTTAGAGCAAACATCCATTATCTGCAGTATCTGAACTTGTCTCTGAGAATGGACCATTAGCTCCAGCACTGCCCTGATGTACAGTTACTATTAACTATTCTCAGAAGATCACAGTGCGTATTTCTTTGAGTACAAAGTCAATGAGAAAACAGGAATTAAGAGCAGCTTTAAAATTTCATAGTAACCAAAAGTGGAAGATATAGGAAAACCAATGTTGAAAAGGTTACAGAATTATATCTTATATAACAAGTTGAGCTATATTTCTGTTTACAAAAAAGTTATATGTAATTACTTTAATTAAGAAAACCAAAGGAAGAGAAAGACAACAACTGGATGGATCCTCTAGCCTACTGCACAGAAATAATTTCTGCTAACTCATTTCATTTTTATTTTCAAAGTACTTTTGAATGATTCTGATGTAGATTTCACATACTACTTTAGCAAACCTCAACACAAATCATATTTTTATGTCATTTGCTTGATGCAACTTCTTTTTCTTTTTTGGCGTTATGTAGTATGCCAGAGAAATACTGTTATTTATTTGAACATTTCTTTAATATGGGCACTTAGGCTTCTAAGATTCACAGTTGAAAATAACACTACAATAAACACCTTCATATGTTGATTAGCATCTGCACTATATTGCAAGACTCACATACTAAAAGTATCATTTCTAGGATGCTGCATGTATCACTGCAGATGTATTTTATATAATAAAATACATTCCCATAATGTGCACAGTTTCCATGGCTCTCCACGATGGATGTGCCAATTTACACTTCCATGCCACGTTTAAAGATCTGCTCTCCTCACGCCTTGAGAGAATGGCTGAATTTCAATGCCTTTCCATGAGAGTGCCCTAGACCAGTGGTTTTTAAAAGCAGCAATTAAATGAGGTCAAAAGGAAGAGCCTGACTTAATCTGTGAAAAATATGACTTTACTGTTAATTAACTGACCCCAAAGCTTAGTGGTATTTTTCCTGATTAGCTCTTAGAGCCTAAACCTTTCCTGGTGCTTACTCAAGTCGCTCTAATAAGGGACATGTGCAGCCATCATTAATTGCATCGGAGATTCCAAATCAGACACAGAGTCATTGACCGTGTCCTTTCTTTGGAGTTTAAAACTTGCAGTTTCCTGGGGACTGACTTCTTGACCCTGTCATATTTCACAAGAGACATTTGCCCAAGATAAACTGGGTCAAGGAACATCTTTCTTTGGAGGGCCAAGGTTTAGCCAATGGTTCATAACAAATAACTCTTAACTAATTGTTGATAACATTTTGGTGTGACAGCGTGCTGTGTCACTGTTGATTGCCCAGAATGGACTTAAGAACTCTTTTCTTGCTGCTATCTTTCTTAGCACATAAAACCAAGTGATGAAACTGTATAGGAGAAGATGCTGAGTGTGAGTTCCACCTTATAGTTCTCAGGTAAAGAACTAAAGGTTCTGAATGACCCAGCTTAGTTATACTTTGCACACTTCAGGCCGCACTCATATACCTTGGGTAGTGGTCTTGATCTCAACAGATTTGTGATTGTTTACAAGACACATGCTTGATCTTCCATTCTCAGGCAGTGTGCCATCCAACCTCCTTTTCCTGCTTCTTATCCCCAGAAAGTTCCTCAACTGCATCCTCCTAATTTTTAGTAGAGCATACTCAGTTATTCTTTACCCCTCTCTGTCTCTAACACTCAACATTAGATAGTTTTCCGTCAACTTGACACAAGTTGGAGTTATCTGAAAAGAAGGAGTATTAATAGAAAAAATGTCTTTGTGAGGTCCAGCTGTAGGGCATTTTCTTAATTAGTGATTAATGGGGGACAGCCTAGCCCATTGTGGTTGGTTCTATCCTTGGGTTGGTAGTCTTGGGGTCTATATGACAGGAGGATGAGCAGACAATGAGAAGCAGACCAGTAAGCACACCTTCATGGCCACTACCTCAGTTCCTGCCTCCAGGTTCCTGCCCTGCTTGAGTTTTTGCCCTTCCTGCTTTTGATGAGACACTAATATATGGAACTGTGAATGAAATAAACCATTTCCTCCTGAGGTTGCTTTTGATCATAGTGATTCATCGCAGCAAATAGTAACCCTAACTAAGACATACCCAAAAGTTACTGTAAACAAATCCTGTCAGTCCCATTTGAATCCAGTGAATCAACTAAGTGGGGCTCCCATAGGCTCATAGATTCTGAAATGGCAAGCACTGGTCCTCATAGTCTGCACCAGGTCCTCTGCCTGTAACTGCTGTTAGCTTGGTGTTTTGTGAGACTCCGAACAGTGGGAATGGGTATATCTCTGACTCTTTTGCCTGCTCCTAAGACTTTTTTCCCTCCCATTGGGTTATCTTATCAAGCCTTGATTTGAGAGCTTTTGCCTTGTCTTGGTGTATATTTTTTTATTATGTTTGGGATTCTCTTGGAGGCCTGCTCTTTTCTGAAGAGAAAACTGAGGGGGGTAGCTCTTGGGGGAAGGGAAGAGGAAGACAAGGAGTAGAGAGAGGGGAACGTGTGGTTTGGCTGTATTGTGTGAGAGAAGAATCTACTTTCACTTTTTAAAAAGGGAAAAAGGGAAAAGAAAAAGAAAGGAAGGAAGAAAGGAAGGATGAAAGAGAGAGAGAGAAAGAAAGAAAGAAAGAAAGAAAGAAAGAAAGAAAGAAAGAAAGAAAGGAGGGAGGGAGGGAGGGAAGGAGGGAGGGAGGGAGGGAGGGAGGAAGGAAGGAAGGAAGGAAGGAAGGAAGGAAGGAAGGAAGGAAGGAAGGAAGGAAGGAAGGAAGGAAGGAAGGAAGGAAGGAAAGAAGGAAGGAAGGAAAGAAAGAAAGTGGAAGGAAGGAAGACAAAGCCATCATTACTCACAGCCTCCTCTCCTACCTGATCTCATACCTGGACATCATCGTCTTGGTACATTATCCAAATCTTAATCTCAGAGCCTTCATTGTCTCTTCACCTGTTTTTAAATTAGTCACTGCCCCCTTGTAACCTACTCTGTGGTGTGCTTGGATTCCAATTCTATTGCTTAGTGCTACTATGCTGACCAACTTTCTTGTTTGTTCACTATGAGGATTTCAGGGCAATGGGGAAGATTTAAGTCTTAAAATGCTTGTTAGCTTCAACTCTGATATAAGGAAATGCAGCTAGGTAAAGGTACTTTTATTCTTGCTCTGTTTCTCTTGTCTTAAACTTTTGTTGCTCCTTAGTTTAAATTGTACTTCTCTGAACAAGCCCCAAATTATGCAATGGTCATCTGGAAAATTCTCCCGTTGTTCTTCCTTCAAGTGTTAAACACAGTTGCCTAGTTTCCCACTTATAAAGTATTAGTTGACAGATTCTGTATTGCCATTCTGTTATACTGCCTTCCCATCTTATGTCTCCTGGAATAACTCTATCTCTTCTTGGCTTGTAAACGGCTTCGACCCATGCCTCTGTCCGGAGCAATCTTTGCTTCATTTGTTCACCCTCTCTACTTTTGCAATTCATCCCATGCAATTGTTGCTACTGTTTCTAGCCTTGACATTAGAGCTTCATTATATGCATACATGTCTGCACACGGCAAATTTAAGTGCACAACTTTAAAACTAGACTGTCAACAGTCTCCCCAGTCCACCTTCCCATCAGAGTAAATGCCTCCATTACCCAGGAACCCAAGCAAATATCCTGCATGCTGTCTTGATTCTATACTCTTATCTTACTTCAACATCAGGCATATGGACTTGAAAGTTTCATCTCAAGCATATCCACAATCCAAACCACCATCACAAATTACACATATACCCATGCTACTGAGTTTAAAGACTTTCCCATAGTTGCTTACTTGCCGTCCTTTCTTCTATTCTGTCTTACAGCAAGCAACAAATAAGACTATGACTCCCAGGAGCTACAGATGGTTAAGAGCATTTGGTGCTCTTGCTTCTTAGAATCCACTCATGACTGTCTATAACTCCAGTTCCAGGGGATCCAACATTCTCTGCTGGCCTCTGACAACACTGTGCTCGTGTTACACACACACACACACACACACACACACACACACACACACACACATATATATATATACATATATATATACATGTAGTTAAAGCATTTACACACATGCAAATAATAATAATTAAAAATGAATAAATCTTTTGAAAAGATTATGAAACTCTGTAATACACTGGATGATTCTAAAGCCTTAATTAAATGAAGTAATGTGATGAGGAGGGAGATTTAAAAATGGACTCCAAGGATGAGCATAAGAACATGAGAACATAGCCAAACTATTCACTTTGCAATATTGAAAAACACTCTAGCATCTTTTCTTTGTTCCCTAAGATGTATACAAAGGATCTCTTCCTTCTTATGACCTTCATCTCATACCAGGCTCCAACTACCTCAGTCTTCTATGTGGTTCCTGTCATTGTTGCTTCTATTGGTTTTCTGAACAATCTCTAGGGATGCTGATCCTCTGCCTGGCTAGCGTTTGCTATGCCTTGTCAGCACCATTCCCCGGAAAAAGGCTCAGTTGAGTGCAGACGTTAAGGAGACCACAGTCTCTACCCCATCATCCTAGTCAATTTGTTCTGCCCCTCAAGACCTTGTCTAGAATATGTGCAATATAGGGACCCTATTTCCCCTGTTAGTGCTACGCCTATAGTGCTGTATCCAATTTCTAATATGTAGATAGCATTTATGAATAGATAAGTACATACAGAAATAGCTGAATAAGTTGGGTACATGGAAGATTTTTTGGTTGCATTTTTTGGCTCAAATTTTACCAAACAAGGCAATTTCATACATTCTTGTGCATATGTATAAGACCTGAGACCTTGGCCAAATTATATATTCCTATGGAAACTGAATATGACCAGATTTTGTTTTTGCAGATGTAGAAACTGAGGTACAGAGTAATTGTCCCATGCTTTTAGCAATATCCATCCTGGACCATTATGTCTCCAATTAAAACTGCTGATTAAACCTCTGGCCTACCTCCAAACCCTTGGTCACACATCCTCAAGACAATCAATTTGCTACTGAAGAAAACGAAGAAAAGAGCTCAAGACTCTACTTATTCCCTCTTTTCTTTGTTCCTCATCCTATCTGGGTTTTCGTTAACTTGCTATGATTGAAATTTTATGCTAATGTTCATTAGACCTTTTGGGGAACTACACTATAAAAAAATTTTAAAGGTTGTTGTTTGATTAGAATTTTACTATTCTGTTTTTTGAACATAGACCTGGACAAACTGATGTCACTCATCATGATAAAACACTTTTGCTTCCATGAGCATTAAGTCTAATCATACCACTGGTGTTGAAATAAAACATTTTCTTTAATGAGACCCTCATAAGGCTGTGTTTACTATCTATCAGTGAGGATTCCTCCCCAGTAGAGTGAACTCCATAAGAGGTATAAGGGTATCATATCCTGAGCTCTTCTTAACTATCTATAAATGGGAAGAACAATTAAAATAATTAAAGTCAAACTGGCCAGAACCCTTCCAGTGTGATCAGAGAGCCTATCTGTATCAGATGAAACAATGTGGCTACCCAGACATTACTGTTACCAGGAGCTGAGATGAAAGGAAACATTGGTGAGACAGAAAATTTGCCACCTAAATGATTGAATAGAAACATGAAAGAAAAGACACTGGGTATCCAAGTCTAGTCCTAATTGCAAAGAGGATCTTTTCTATGAAATGCAATTAGACTTCCAGAGAGATCAAAGCATGCCTCTACCAGGGAGGTGTGAGAGCAAAGAAATATTCTCCCTGCAAGTAAGAAACATTACCAAGATTTATGGGGAGAATCCAGCATATCTCTCAGGATTTGGGGGTGCAAAATGAAATTAAATTCATGGGATAGGTTGTTAGTTCTGATGGCACACACACACACACACACACACACACACACACACACACTCACACACACAGAGAGACATAAATAAATGCAATTAGCCCAAGATACTCTTACTAGTAAAATAAATTACCCTGTGCTGTAATTAAATGCCATTGGAAAGCATCTTTATTATAATAGTTACTTCATTATACAATATTTTAAAATTAAATTTGCAGTATGCAGTAGAACCTATTCATAATTCTCTATTGTGCCCAAACACGAACAACATACTCCCAGAAGTCTCTGTGTGTGTGATATTAAGTTTTCCTTAGAACTTCCAGAAAATTCTATGGATATATGAAAATCTATATATTGTACTTCACCATGTTAAATGGAGGATGATGTGAACATTATGTATATATATTATTTCTCTCACTGAGAGTTTTCGTTCTCCTGAATTCTAGCTAAGCTAGAGTTAATTTTTGTTTCTAGCTTTTTTTTCCTAGTGGGGAAAAATGTCTGAAGTTTAAGTTTTGTTATTGCTGAACAATACCTACTAAATTGTGTCATGTTTTCTAAAGTAAGAGTGTTTGAAAGATTCTAGAAATTATGGAATTTTTATTGGCTCAAGGGGGCCCTTGAGCCAGGGAATATAGATGTTGTATTCAAAAAATTATGGGAGTTCAGAATATCAGAAAACCTTGGGAGAATTTGTGGATGCAGATTTTCTGGAAATCCCTTACATTTCCAGCTGTCACAAGGCTTCTAAGAGAGGAGCTCTTTTTCAGGATGAGGGGCTGTGATAAAGTTTAAAGGAAAAAAAACTACAAGAATTAGTAAAAGACTAACATTACAAATCTAACAAAGCTATGTTTCTAAGATCCATTTCTTTTTTTTCTTGCAAAAATTTTCAGTTGGCAAATTTAGATTTTTGTTCTTGCTAGATTATTATTTCTGAGAAAAGGAAAAACAAAACAGGCTATTAAAAGTAGAGTTTGAATTTCAGACTTTATCCCTGGCAGCAGCAGCAGGAGAAAAGGCTTTAGTCGAGGCTTCTATAGCCTTTTCCCACTCTAACAACACTAGTGTTGATTTGGATGTTCTAGTCTTTTTCTAAACTTAGCTCTACTGGATTGAAATCATTTAGAAAGTTTTTCACATTGCTGACTCTTGCTAACATGTTTTGGAGCCCACGGTGAATGACTGTGGAGCACAGAGCAGCACTCCATAGTGCCCACCGCTGCCCAAGGGTGCACTCCACCAGACATGCGCCTCAGTTCACAGTCCAAGTAGAAAATAGCACCGTCCTTTCTAAGATGTAGTATTAAACATAAAAAGGTAAAGTGAGGAGCCTGTGATATCTTTTCCCTTAAAGGGCAAGGATGATGCTCTTGGAAAGACAGGAAACCTGTGGCTCTGAGGAGCTTTTCTGAGATTCTCAGCCAGTCATCACAGCTTGGTGTCAGAGGCAGACTGGTGCAGCCCAAAGAGGAGTCTCAACAGCTCTGGAAGGATGCTCAAGCCAAGCGATGATTCGGCCGGCCCTGTGGAGTTACCGAATACAAATGTGCTTGCTTGAGTCCGTGAAGAAGAAAGTGGGCACTGTTCTCTGTTTAGACTTTAGGTGGATTGCTTTAAAAATAACAGTAACTCCGAGTTGTTTAAATGTAATATAATTAGCTATGTAAGACAGCGGGGAAGGAATTGTCATAGAGAACTTTACAGGAATAATTGACAATTCTTCCTACTCCCATGAGGGGGTGGGCAAGAAAGCAGAGAGGAAAGCTTTAATAAGGTTTGCCCACATTCCTGGGACATCAGCGATTGCAGTCCTGAGAAACCGGAAGAATTTTAAGCTTTTGTGATGGAAACTTCCTGGTGACTCAGAGAGGGTACTGGATGTTCTTACAGGTTCACGGTGACTCATCTGCACTCTGATCTGACGTAAGACTATGTTTCATAGAGTACTTTCTAATACTGAGAAATAACAGTTCAGGATTGAAACAAAGATCACCAGGAATGCATCGCACAAAGGAAGAGAAGAATTAAAACACAATGATTTCCTGTCATAAGGTTATCCAAAGATAACGCAATTGCCATCAGCATTCAAGTTAAAAGGCTCAAAGAAGGGCGTGTCCACTGACTACAGAATGGAGAGAGAGGAGCTAGATTTATGGTGAGAGAGAGGGGAGAGAGGGTACGTACCCAGTGGATGTCTTGTGAAGGAGTATTTCCATGCTGCTTCCTCAGTCTCCAAGAGAGCTGAATCTAGGTCTTAGTTATGAAATTTACATAGCTGCAGCCTGGCTTTTTGTTATCTTAATGTTTGGGAAGATGAAAGAATCGCATTAGTCCCTGGGAATTCTCCTGGGATGACAAATGCACGCTATCAATTCAGCTTTTAAAAGGGGTCCTAGGAAGCCCAACTCTGGAATGGCAAGCATTTTGCAGACTGAGCTGTCTTCCCAATCCCAATCCCCACTTCCAAGATTTTTTTTTTAGTGGAATGCCAGCACGTGCAGGAATGAGAACCTCAGTGGGGTTTCTCAGAGCCGCGGTTTTTGTCCCGTTCTTTCTGCTACTCCACGCTGTTGTGACCATTCCTTCCGCCCTCCTACTTAGAGCAGAAGGTGCTCACTGTAGAGTGACATAGGGCTTGAGTGCTAGGAGATGGTTGAGAGAACAGAGGTCAGGCTTGGTATTGGAAAATGGTCATCTATAGTCCCAGTTCAGGACAGTACTTGGGCTAAAACAAAACAAAAAAAATGATAATAACAACATCAATTTTTAAATCTGTGACCTTGCGATTTTTGTTAAGGTTGGGAAGCTCTCAACCATCTTTTCTACTGCTCCTGGTGTTTTTCTTTGTGAGTTGAAGTTACACATATATGAAGGTACTTTACGTTGCCTTACATTACATACGATATATTATAATGCATGCTATATTACAAATACCTCCTTTTCACTTTGGTTTGCTGTAAACCATGACTATTGCTATGCCTTCAGCCCTACCAGCTTTGTTTATCTGTGAGATCTAACCTGTCCAAATTATCACCAGTATATTCGGATCATTTCTATGTCTTTCATGCATCTCCTTTGTATTTTTTTAAACAGAAAGCTTTAGTGAAGTATAGTTGGCAATGGTAATATTTACCGATTTAAATGTACAAGGTGGCACTTTGTGTAGGTCTCTGTGCAGTTATGTTCCCATCAGTCAGATACCTAGCTGTGGATATGCTCGCTTGTCTATCTGTGATCACTGTTTTGAAATGTTGCATTATTTTTTGAACGTGGCTATTCCATTCTACAGTTCTAGAAACAACGCTTAAGGTTTTCATTGTTCTATGGACTTAACAAACCACTATGATTGAACTATCCTTTCCTTTCCATTATAGCTGTTGTTGTGGGTGTGAGGTCATAGCCTATGGCTTAAATTTACCTTTCTCTAAAGACTTTGAACATTGTCAGTTTATTGCCCTTTTGTTTATGTTTTTGCTGAAGTAGCCATTACTATCATCTGTGCATTTTAAATTGGGTTAAAACCTTATTTATTTTCTATTGTAAGAGCTCTGTGCACACACAGGATATGAGCCTCTTACTCCCCACTTAGCGTGTTTTCTTTACGAATTCTGCTCATCTTTTCATATTTATGTTTTTTGAAGGGTGGAGAATTCAAATTTTCATGCAGTCTAAGTTGTCACATGTTTTCATTATTGTTTTGATTTTCAGTGTATTATATTAAAATATTGTCTATAAATGTCCATGAAGACTATTACTTGTCTCTTAATAGTTCCAGGAGTTACCCTTCTACATTTATAGATATGTCCATTTTTGAATCGTTGGAATCTTTTTCTGCTTAGTATTTGGAACACCAGGCTACAGTTGGAACTGTTTAAGTATATTTATTTGCAAATCTTCGCTCTGTGTAGGTTGCAGGAGTTTCAGTTAGCTGCCTTTCCTCATGCTCGCATTCTTACCTCTATGCATGTGCTGCGGCCTCTGATTGGGTGCTGGGTCTGAGAAATTTTGCTATGCTGCATGGTAGATATTTGCATTCTATTCATATTTATGATCTTTGTTCTAATACATAGTTAAATTACTTGGAAACAGCCTGATCCTTCTAAGCCTTGCTTTTAAGATTTGTTAGGTAGTCCCAGAATAACATTTAGTCCAGGGCTAATTATCCCCCATACTGAGTCAAGACTTTCCTGTGTATTCTATCTAATGTTGTGCGAATTACAAGGTTTTTCCACATGGATGGGAACAACAGGCACTATTTCTGGCCAGTACAAGTGCCAGCTACTGTTCATGCCTGTTCAATTTGAATGTGAAATGTTCCCCACAGGCTCCTGTATTTGAATATTTGATTCCCAGCTGATGGTACTATTCTAAGAGGTTGTAGAACCTTTGGGGTATAGGGCATAGGTGGCAGAAGAGTTTCCTGGAGGTGGAGGACTTGTCTTTAAGGATTAGAGCTCAGCCCTATTATTCATCCAGGTAGTGGGACCTGGCTGTCCTCCCAGGAACTCTGGTCAGCCTTCCATCATAATGGATTCTGATACCTTGGAGCAAATATATAGTTGTTACCATTAAGAATTGTCACTATGATGAAAAAGTTCATAATCCACTGCTGGTTCTCTCACTGAGTCTTTTCCCATACTATTTTCCTCACACACATGTGATGACATTTAGATACTTAAGAGGGAGCTTCCTCAATCTCCAGAACTTTCCATTAAGCTTTGTGGCCTCTAAGGGGCTCAGTGCTGAGAACTCTAGCTGACGTTGTCTCCCAGAACTCTTAAAACTCTGTTTCCTCTTACAGGTGCTGCTGGGGTTTGCCTGGATTACTTTCTCTTCCTGAAGGTCTTAGCAGCACTTCACAGGCCACTTCCTGCTCATCTCTCCTCGGTGTTTTAATATTGCTCCCACTTAGCCCAAGTTAGGTCAAATGGAAAGTCTGTAAAATGAAGTGCTAAAAGCAAATAAGGTCCGGCATAAAACTTTACTTAGCCCGCCCCTCAAAAAGTCCAAACACTGAATGGCAAACAAAAGTGTCCCTAGACAACAACTTTGGAAGAATTTATCAAAAGCAATCATAGACAGATGGAAAATGATTCAGGAATGCCTCACATTTCCGAAAGGAAACATGAACAACTGAAGGCTCAATCATTGGGAAAACAAATTAAAATTTGTACAAAGCAGCACTGCATGCAAAATATACATCGAATATGTAATTCACTAACTTTGGGCATAGTATAATGAAGAAGCCAGGATTTTCTAAGATCTTTGCTCTCTTCTTGACTTTGTACTTCGTTCCTAAATCTGATAAATGAAAGGTCTGAGGAGATGGTGTGGGCACTAAAGTGCTTGCCGTACATGCACTGGAACCAAGCTGTTGCATGTACCTGTTTTCCTAGTACCGGGAGATTGTACAGAGACAGGGGAATCCAAAGGAATCACTAATCAGCCAGTTTAACCGAACTGATATGGACCAGATTCAGTGAGAGAATGGTCTCAAAAAATTAAGTAGAGAAGTAGTTGAGGAAGACATCCAGTGTTACCCTCTGGCCTACACATGTACCTGTACACACACACACACACACACAGAGAGAGAGAGAGAGAGAGAGAGAGAGAGAGAGAGAGGGCACACACAGAGGCACACACATATGCACACACAGACACACAGGTATACATGCATACACTTACACATTCATATCACAAAGAAACTGGTCAAAACTGTACAGAATTCAAAGCTTCACCATTGAAAGAATTTAAAATATATCAAAAAGCAGCAGAGATTTGGAAAATTAAATTATTTTGTTTCATAGTCAACATGAAATATATTTTTAAGTCTTCATATCACTAGCATCTTAACACAAGAAAATTGATAGGGGCAAAGTTAAAGAATATAATTTTGAGATCTATTTTCTCTTGATGTAAAAAAAAAAAAACAAAAACAAAAAAGCAAAGACCAAAATAATCTGCATGCCATCACACCCTGGCCCTAACTATCATAAATCCTTACATTGTAATTTCTCTGAAGTTGGGAAATGTAAAATAATCAATAAGTTATCATAGCTTTGGAGATAGCATTTTCTGTCTCTCTGAATGGTGCATGAGCGTGTCTGAAAATGACATAACTTATAATTGGCTGATTGTGACTATAATAACTTACTATGGACATCTGCTTTACATACTAATAGATAATCTTTCTTCCGTGCTTCTTTGACAGGTTCTTATGTGTATATAATGACTTTAGTAGTCTCACCCCTGCTTCCTTCTCTCATTCCTCTCCCTCTGCTGACACCCCTTCTTATCGAATCCCCCTCCTACGTCGATGCCTTTTGCATTGCTCCTGAATTTAAGTTGCTTGCATGGAACAGTTGGAGCTTTCTTAATGGAATATGGGCTACACTACTGGGAAAAATGGTAACCTTCTCCCAGCAAACACAGGGAGGCACGGAGCTTCATCAGTCCATTCCCAAAAATGATGAAATGCAGATGGGTCCAGTCTTGTGCAGGTGACGACAGCTGCAGTGAGGTTATAAGTGCAAAGAGACTATGTCATGTTCAGAAGACTCTTTAGCTCTGACATTGTCTCTGACCCTTCTTTCACTAGCTTCTCTGAGGCATCAAGAAGGTGAAATAGATAGACTCCATTTAGATACAAAACTAAGCCCTAGATCATTTCTGCATAGCAAGGCATAAGAATTGGGTAATGAACAAAATCTTTAAGGACATCTGTTTCTCTTATGACACAAGATGTTGGAGTGGCCACAGATATGCCATGCCTTACTTTTTCAGGAACCTCCCACATTCAATGCCACATTGTTAATCAGACACAAAATCACCAAGTCTGCTAAAAGCCTCATCAAAAACATGGATGCCTTTGGGACAGAAGGAAGTGACTTTTGACATGTGGGTAGACAAGAAATGAGACAAATACAATGAACACACTAGAATACAGACTTCAAGGATTCAGCACAAATAGGAGTATGCAGACTGAAATGATCACAGTGGCTTGGATTCTTGAAAATTTCTGAAATTGGAAAGGAATCATTAGTTATACTTAACTAACTTCATTTTGACTTCAAAGAACAGAATAAAATCACCAGATACCTGGTTAGAATGTTTTTAAAATTCACCTTTTGTACTCAGGTTGCTGTGAAACTATTTTAGAACATGGAGTATAAAAAACAATTGGAACATGTATCCCTTGAGCCCATTTGTATCTGAATATACACTGGGTGCTGACACAAATAGTTACATTAAAACATGGGTTTGTGGAGAATTATCACAGAAACCTCATACAATGCAAGTGTAAAACTGGAGGTCATGGTGCATGCCTGTAGTCCCAAGGTTCGGGAGGACAAGAAATTTAAGGTCTGTGGTCTACACAGACCCTGGCTCAATCAGTCAGTCCACAACAGAAAGAAGTGTTTCACAATCTTGTCCTATTTAGTTGTTAAAATGAGATAAAGATGGAATCATAGTGTCTCAGTGAGACTGTACTCCTCTATGTTGCTATTTTCCTTTGAGTTATCATTCTTTTAAGTAAGATGTCAATCAAATTTTTTAATATTACAAAATGTGTGTCCTTTCCTGGACCCCTGTTTTTTCGCTTTCCCATCTCCCATCACCCTCTTTCCATTCCTCATCTCCTCATGCACTTCACTATCCTCTTTTTTCTTCTCTCCTCCATGTGATCTCTTCTTCCCTTCCAATGATACTTCTTGTTTATGCCACGTTTTTATTAGATATTTGCTTTATTTACATTTCAAATGGTATCTCCTTTCCTTGTTACTCCTCCGAAAACCCCCTATCCCCTCCCACTCCCCCTGCTTACCTCCCCCTTTCCTGGCTTGTTATACCAAGTTTTTTTTTTTTCCGAGACAGGGTTTCTCTGTGTAGCCCTGGCTGTCCTGGAACTTGCTCTATAGACCAGGCTGGCCTCGAACTCAGAAATCAGCTTGCCTCTGCCTCCCAGAGTGCTGGGATTACAGGCGTGCGCCACCGCCACCCGGCTTATACCAAGTTTTAACACATTATTTCCAACATTATGAAACATTATGTAGAGGGTGGTAGTATCTGATTTTACAATCAAAGAGTGAATCTACATTTTGTTCTTTAGAGTATATCCATGTTCAAATACATTGGTTATGAAGTTAAAATTGAATTCCTTAAATTATACTACTAAGGTTCAGTTTTCGAGCCAGTAATTTTCCTTCTGAAAATTGGCTTTAAAATAATGTAAAATTTTCAAAAGCTATAATCATATAAACATAGCAACAGGGTTTAGTAATAATGTTCTAAGTCATTTACTGTGTTTTCAATAATGTTGTTATTTAATAAATCTTGATCCGTGCCCTTAGTAGGGGAGGAGCTAGCTGTCTGAACCTAGCAGTGTGATGTTCAGGGTTTTGAGATTAGTATGTGTAAGAGCTCAGTACATAGAATCACAGGGAGGGAGTTTTAAAATGTAGCATGTGCTTATAAAAGTTAGTGAGATAGTATTTAAGGATCATAATTTTCACCTTAGACATGGAAACATTTAAATAGAGCTTCTGTTTTCCACACTGATATTATTTTATTACTTTTATGATAAAACAATACCATCCATGTCCAGCAGTTGACAAAACAACCCAGGGAGAACCATAAAACAGAATCAGAGGCTTCTGGGTGATGTGATGAATAACTACTGAGATCTGATTACTAGGACAGAACCATGGGGTAACTTCATTGTGACTACAGAAAGTGAATGTTGTTTAGGAAGACAGAATGTTATTTATTCTGAATTCAATCTGTGTAGTAGTTTCTAACATCATATATCACTGAAGAAAAAAAAAGCAAAAACAAGAAAAGGAGAAGCAGGTGTTTAAGGACCATATCATCTGCATGGACCCTTTACTCTCTTGCTTTACTAGAAGCAGAATTGGCCTAAGGGTTATAGATAAGGTAGTGGAGAAGAAGGGATGTCTCATGTTTTTCTGAAAGATCTAAATTTCACAATATGTATCTTTTACATTCCCCCTAGCATTTCCTTCTTTTCTTCTCTCCTTAGAGAGGGGGTGGCATATGGTAGTAAATGGTCACGAGAGGCTCAGAGAGAAAAGGCCTGTAAAACATGCACAACTTCAAGCAATTCTTTGGTTCCGTTTATCTCTACCATCAGTCCCAGAGACAACAGATATTCAAAGTCAGCTTGATAGTTCTAAACTCAGCACGATTGGAATTGAATTTATTGGGATGCTACAACTCTAAGTACTGTACTGTTCTGGAGGTGACTTTTGTCTGTCAGCATTATATCATTAAGTCAATGCCAAGAGTTAGAACATGAGTAAGTACGTGGAAGTATTCTTTTCTGAATCTCTGGATTTGATCAGAATAAACAATTTTCTTTTGTGAAACTCTTCCAAGGAATTAAAACATTGCATGTCTAATATTTGTAAATAGAATAAAAATCAATTACACATTTGATATCAGGGATCAGGGTAGGATATCCTTGATTGGCTCAGTTCCTGTGATGATGGCACCTGAAAGTCACATTATACTTACTTTTACTGACAACAATACAATAGCAATGCAGGGAGCATTATTTGTTTGTGGAGAAATAACCTGAAATCATCCCTGCTTATCTCATGGATAAGGTAAGGAGTGTAAACACATTAGGGACATTCCAACCGTAAGCTGAACTTTCTCTGTCCACACAACCTCCCAACTCACTGAATAAAATAACCATCACATAATGGCACTTTCTACTTGCTGAAATTTGGTCTTAAAGCGAAGCGTAACTTTCTGAATAATTATTTTCGTCTTGTAAATGGTGTCTCTCTACCCAACCAAGCATATAACAAGAAGATGGAGATGAGACCGCTTTCACTTCATTTCCCTTCTTTGTAATTGACAAGCTCTCGCTGGGTGTCAACTTTAAAAGATGACAAATCCTAAATCTTAGAGGACCCAATTCAATAGTTCAGCTCTCTAAATTGTTTGCAAATTAATCTACATTTTCAAATGAGTCAGGCATGAAATATAAGATGACATCTATATTACGAAAATATTAATTTCCTTGTCTTTTTTTGCCAAAGACAAAAGATACATTTAAAATATCCATTCTGTTAAGATTTTACAAATGAACATACAGTATGCATTTAGTGGCTTGGAATTTTCTAATTTATTTTACATTAATTCATTTCCATCTACTTAATGCAGGTTATTCAGTTTGTAAATGTTCTGTGCATTGATGAGGGGAAATTAAATTCGTGAAGTATTTTCACTACATCACATTTTTAATGAAGGCTTATTTGTGTTGAACATATGAAGGAACTTGAATCCTGCTGGCTTATGGCCTAGTGTGAGCCCTCTCTTCAAGTAGCCATGGCCTCAGTTTACCCATGTGTAAGTAAATACTGCTGTGCTGTTTTTATGCAAACTAATTGGTAGTTGGTAAGAGCTCTGCACATCTCTAATTTCTGACTGAGAGCACCGTCATACTGATACTGGTGATTTACCGAGGATATGGTATGTAAGACAGATGTTGTATGGTTTGCCATTCCTCTAACATGAATCTTCAAATGATTTTAAACTCCATTGATTTACCATATATTCTGTGCCTAACAGTTAACTCTCATATTAATATCAAAAGAAATTGATTTAAATTTATAAATGATCATTAGAGAACAGTCAAGCTCCTTAAAGGTACCACATTGCAGATTAGACTATTTCCTGGATCCTTTAGTAAAAAAAAAAAATAGGAAAATACCTTCATTTCAGGCAATGCAAGTGAGAGAATTTCTGAGTTGTAATAGACATGAGAGTATTCTTAATCCAATGTCACAGCTATTATCATTAACTACTACTTTACATACAATCCCAATATGGTAAATTCATTTCTAAAAGCAAAGTAGTTATTTACATGAAACCAGTCCCTACCCTAGAGAAGGAAAAAAAACAAAAATAAAGACCAGTATAGCACTCAATTAGAACATAGGTAAAGTCTACAGTGATGCTTGGTTATATAAACTGTGTGCTTGAAAAGCCAAGAGAGTCTTTATAGGTAACCTAATTCAATATACTTATTTTACAAATAAATGGAGTCTGATAAATGATACAAATCCAGAAGGATGAGTGTATGAATGAAATAGAAAAATAACCTTTTGTTTGTGAATAGATCCATGGCTGATCCACTATACGTTGCTCTAACAACTGTGATCTCACAGTAAGCCTGGGCGAGAGATGGTACAAAAGCTCAGCTCCATGAATTTCTGATACAGTTACTGCCATCAGGGGGAGTACAGAATTTTTATCTGATGTAGGTCAATGAAAGGAATATAATTAAATGCAAAACTCAGATTGAAGAACAGAGGAAGAAACCAGAGAGAGTCTAATTTAGAGTTCTGAAACAATTATGCATGAGCCCTTCTTTGATTTCAATGGTTCTAATATTACCGTTTCACTAATTAAAATTGAATCTCTTGACTGAATGTTCTTCATTGAACTATGCTGAATGTATTTCTAAAATCCTCCATCCTTCACTGGCTACACTGTACCAATAATTCCTATAGCCTGCCCTTTGGACATGGTGTCTTGTATCCAGACAGGGTTAGTTACATGTATGGGTGACCGTGATTTGTTTCTTCTGCTTTCATGCTTGTTGCCTTCAGAATTTCCAGTGTGAGTCAGATGGTTTTTATTCTAAAGTAGTCACGTGCATAGATGTTTGTCTTCCTTCTTATACAGAGAATTCCTGGGAGTCTGGAGGTCTGTTTTCTCTATAATGAAAACTAAATGCCACAATCCAAGTTGTAAAAAAATGCTTTGTTAAACAAGGAGTTTATGTGAATGCATTTCTCCAATTGTTGAGTATTGTTCCATTGGCCCACTGTTGATCTTTCTCTTGGTTTGGCCTTGAAAGTTTTGGTTGTGTTTTTATGGAATTCCTGTGTGTGTGTGTGTGTGTGTGTGTGTGTGAATGTGTTTTGTGTCTGCACCTCTATGTGTTTCACATGCTTTTCCTTTGGCTCTTTTCCTTATGTTTTGTTTTTGTTTTGTCCTATTCTGTTTTCCTTTTTTGTTTTGTTTTGTCTTATTTTATTTTACTGCTAATCTTTAGAATGGGAGGTATGGGGAATCTGAGAGAAGATGAGGGAGGAGAGCCATAACCAGAATATATGATATGAAGAAATATAGATTCAATAAACAAATATTAGGAAAAAAGAGGGATAAAAAGGAAAAAGGTAGAAAAATATTTTATGTATTTAGACACTTTTTCTGTTGTTCATTGAGACCCTCTGTGGTGGGACATAGTACCACTGCTGAAATGTTGGTAAAGAGACTCATTAGCTGTTCTACATCATATTTGATCCTTCCCTTTCCCAGAAAAAAAAATTCTTTCCTGATGAGGGTGGGCACTGGGAAGACAGAAGGATGCAAAGGCAAAGCCACTAATGTCAGCTAATTACAGATTTTGTGGTTCTATACAACAAATTTCAGCTATTAATGTGATAAGCAGTTGGCTGCTTTTGTTGTAATTACCTTCATTCTTGGTCTTTTGAAGTGCTTATCCAGAAGGTCACTCAGGCTAATGTCACATAGAATGTGTTACATTTATGAAAAAATAATCATTTAATATATAAGAGATAATTTGATTATATATTTGTTTGTTATTTCTTTTACTAATGCTATATTTTTAAATTGTTCATTTACTCAAAGTATTCCTTAGCCCATATATTCATGAATCAGTTGGAGTACAGATTACTGACAAACCTTTAGAAGCTCATTGAAAAGCAAACCTTTTCATTTCCATTTAATTTGATTTCTTTGCTGATTCACTTTGCATCCTGCTCACTGCTCCCTCCCAGTCACCCCTTCCCACAATCCTTCATCCATGGCCCCTTCCCTTCTCTTCTGATCTCACAGGGTCGCCCCTGGTTTTCCCCCTACCCTGGCACTTCTAGCTCTGCAAGGCTAGGTGCTTCCTCTCTCACTTACTTACCATACAGGGCAGCCCAGCTAGTAGAACATATCCCACTTACAGGCAACAAACTTTGGGATAGCACCTGATTCAGGACCCTCATGAAGGCTAAGCTGAACATTTGCTACATATGTGTGAGAAAGCCTAGTTCCAACCCTTGTATGTTCTTTGGTTAGTGGTTCAGATTCTGAGAGTCCTAAAGGTCCAGGATAGTTGAGTCTGTTGGTTTTCCTGTGGAGTTCCTATCCCTTTCAGTTGGCAATCCTTCCTCCTATAAGAGTCCCCAAGCTCCATCTACTGTTTGACTGTGAATGTCTACATCTGTCTGAATCAGATGCTGGCAGGAGTCTCTCAGAGAACAACATGATCCTGTCTGCAAGCATGACAGAGAATCATTGATAGTGTTAGGGATTGGTGCTTGTCTTTAGGATGGGTCTCAATTTAGGCTGGGTTTTGGTTGGCCATTCCCTCGGTCTCTGCTCCATTCCTCACGTCTGCATTTCTGTACACAGGTTGCATTTTGAATTGAAAGTTTTATGGGTGGGTGGCAAATCATTTTTTAAAAGATATGTTTTCAATTATTTTCAGCCGTGTCTCTCTCTCTCTCTCTCTCTCTCTCTCTCTCTCTCTCTCTCTCTCTCTCTCTCTCTCTCTCTGTGTGTGTGTGTGTGTGTGTGTGTGTGTGTGTGTGTGTGTGTGTGTGAAAGAAAGAGAGGTGGGGGAAGAGAAAGAGAGAGAAAAAGAGAGGGAAAAAGAGGGAGAGGGATTATATCTGTGAATTCAGGTGCCTCCAAGGGCCAGGGACTTTGATACCCCACTCCCAGGATGTGCAGTTATAGACTGATGTTAGTAGCCCCATGGAAGTATTAGGGAGGGACCCTGTCTAAAAGCAGTGAGCTCTTAATCACTAACCCATCTCTCCAGTCCCCAGAGAAATTCTTTTTTATTACCAAACTGCATTGCTCTCTAAAAGACATTAGCCTTCTTCATCCTTAAAATCTTCCATGGAAATATCATTTCTGTTGAAATATACATAGTTCAGCCATAGCACACTTAGGGAAAGTTGTAACCTGTGGACAGATAATGAATACTACAGTATGAATCCATAGACATATTACCACAAGACCCATACCTGTGGTTTGTCCAAGCACTCAAAACCAAACTAATAATAGTCCTCCATACCAAAATCCTTCTATCTGATGGATAAAGAACGACTTTCAAAGGATAGGTAGATAGATAGATGAATGGATGAGTGGTTGGATGGATAGATATATAGAAAGACAGACAGACAGACAGACAGACAGACAGACAGACAGACAGACAGACAGACAGAGAGGTAGGCAGGCAGGCAGGCAGGCAGGTAGGTAGTGTCTCCATGTAGCCTTGAATTTGCCCTGTAGCTCAGGCTAGACTAGATTTCCCAATTCTCCTGCCTTGACCCACTGATTACTAGAATTGCAGACCTGAGGCATCATACCACAATAAAATATTCTTATTTTTGCTCTGACCCCGAGTTCTGTCAAATGATCGTTTAGTGAGAGATGTGAACAATCACAAGACCACTTCATCATGGGCTTATATTTATTTTCAGAGATTCTTTGGATTTGCGATCCTCCCCAGGCTGTTGTATAGATGACCAATCTCTTTGATTTAGGAATCATTGTGAGAGTCTTCCTGTAGAGTGATAGATGCCGGCATGTCCAGTACTGAAGGCCGTGTTTTGTCCTTCGCAGCCATCCCAGTTCTGCCGCTGTACTGAGGAAACAACAGGATATGACATAAAGAAGTAGACACAGCTTCATAACAGCTTCAAAACTTAGTTTATACAACACATGGGAGGCTGAGTCTTAGGTTATAGATTTTCAACCCTAGGACTCCTTTTCCTATTTTTGATTCCAAGTGTACTACACTAGTTTTTCAAGTCTGGGACAAATATCTAGCTTTGATGCTAATTTGAAGCACTTAATTTGAAGTAACTTAATCTTTTTAGTCACATGAATGCACAGTATTAATTTTCTCATGAAGCAACATGAATGTACCTTTCTACTTCTTTTGTGATGATAAAATTACTATACGTGAGACTTTTCTTTAATCAATTGTGTGTAAAGCTAGTACAGAACTGTTTTGATGATTTCTAAATCATGGAAATTATTCAGATCAAAGGTTCTTACACTCGTAGTCTTAGAAAGACTACAAAGTTTGAATATAAGAAACATGGTGCTTATGGAAAGCTTTGTTTTTCAAGCCATCTCAAGGTAAACATGGCATATGATTAATTTATAAGTAATGGTATCTCTAGCTTCTTGGTATCAGTATTTCACCTATCTACTATCATCACTGCAGAAATCTTTAGAGTGAGCCTAATGGAAAACAATGAACTCTACCCTACAGACTATTTCTAATTGAGAAAAAAATAAATCATTCAGCAATGTCAAGGATTTTGGCCAAATGACTGTTAGCATCGATAATTACAGGATTCTGTGATTTTCCCGCCTGCTCTGATTGTGTGTCTAGCAGATTTTGCCAGTTTCTTAGTGGTTTAGCTTCTATATGTGAAACTGTTCTCTTTTTTAAAAGTGCAGCAGCGCAGCCAGAAAGAAAATGGAGTACACACTCACCGAGCTGTGAAATTCAAAGATCTATTCGAGTCCATTAGCTACAAAACATACATCATCCACTAGCATACTGGACAGTGATTAGAAGCCTCGATGGAACACAGCATATCTAGATTAGGGAGCAATCAGCAGTACAGAGAAGGTTGGATGCTGCAGATAGCAGCTTAGGTGTTTGCCAAGAAGGTAGGCAGTGGTGGTGGGCTATCAGTCCTTTCCAAAGCTGTCTCTCCACCTCTAGCAACCACTGGAGAGATTTTACAAGATTCCTTTGAGAAATTTCTCTGTGGTCTTTATTCTTAAACAGTAAATATTTGACACACGTTTCATTTTAAAGGGTTTTAACCCATGTGGCTTTTGAATACTTGCTATATTAAGCACCTTGTAGATTGTATCTGAATAATGGGAATAAATAGGAAAGGAAATAAGTAAACATTCATATTTAGCAAGAAGCCTAAAGTGATATTTATGTAGCATGAATTTCAAATAGTTTTGAAGGGAAATGATTTGTGCCTGTCTTTAGTTTTTAAACACCTCCCCAATTATTGGTCATGCAGCAGAAATACTTAAGAGATGCTTGCCAAGATTAAAAATAACTCAATTAATAATTTCTTCTGGATTCACAGTCATAGTTTTAAACTGTGACGTGTAGGCTTTAAGCTTTCATAAGAGGAAAGCACTAAATGACAACCAGTAATGTGCAGCAAAATGTCTCATCCACATAACAAAGGAGAATCAAGGGATGAAAGGGTGACAGTCAGAATTCCAGGTAGGACTTCCTCCACAGGATCATGCTTTGCACCCTAAAGTAAGGGTGTGTCTGAACTGAGACATTTATAGGGAAAACAATAAATAATTTAAAGATTCCTTAAAGATGACATGTAATATGTAAAATGAGTTAGGAATTCCGGTTGACCGGATGCCTTCACATTTATAACAACAGTGGTTATAGCTATAACAACCCAGTTCTTGCTCCATGAAGCATCTGTATAATGATTAATCTTACTCGTCTGAATTCAAAATATCTTACCCTTTTGGACCTGGGCATTGTTTAGGGGTGGGAAATGTTTCTATGATGTAATGTGTGACTATCCAGCCATTTCCAATTTATTTGTAAAGTTATTACCAGCATTAAGTTTAGGAAGAAATGAAGATGAGTCAAAGTATAAACACATGAAATATATAGCATTTAATTTCAAGGAAATTTCTTTTTATGTTATTAAGTAAATAAATAAATATATTATTATTATTAAACAAATCTTAACTCCAAGATTACAAACAAAAAAGCAAAAATTCAAGTCTTGTGTGGGAATGGACCAAAGATCAAAATGCTAAAATTTTATTGTTCTTCTTTCAGGTTATTTCTAAAATACACAAACTTAAATTCTCCTTATATGATTTAAATCCATGAAAACGTTGTATTTAAATCACACAGCTTTTTTTTCTTTAAAATTTATATTTGGTTGGAACAGGTTCACCTTAAAAGTCCTAAGTGCTATTCAAATGTCCTGTATTAGACACTGTAATTTTGCTAGCCTCCTATTCAACCTGTAAGAAAATCAGACAGACATTAAAATATGTATGGGAACAGGATTTCATCCTACATATGCATGTATATTAGGACTGAAATTACATTGTTCTGGTCATGTGTGTTTCCATTTCAAAGTATTTTCATTTTTTCTTGTTAAGAACTACACTTAGATCGTAATTGTACAATCGGAAATTTCCAGAAAATTTCAAGGAAATTTCCGATTGTATAATAATGATCTAACCTGCTAATAATAGGAACTCAACAGTGTTTTGTATGCGAAAGATCAATGCACATAAAATGTTTTAGTCAATGCATAATAAAGTGTATCTTAGGAACAGTGAGATGGCTCAGTTGGTAAGGCACTTGCTGTGCAAACTGGAGGATTCAAGTCTGGGTCCCCAGCTTCAGCCTACACAGCTTCATGGAGCGTCACGCAGCTCTCATCCTAGTGCTGGGAAAATAGAGACAGGAGGATCCTGAAGCTGGCCAGCCAGTCTAGCTCAGTCAGTGAGTTCAAGGTTCAGCGATATCCCACCTCTAAAAGTAAGGTGGGGGGTGGTAGACAAAGACACTTGAGGGCAACCATAACCACATAACCACAGAGACACAGACAAGGAGACAAACAGATACACATGAACACGCACACACACACACACACACACACACACACACACACACACACACGAACACTATTTCAGAGACCAATAAAATAAGCATCAATTTATAGAATATTACAAGAAGCAAATTGAAAGTGTACACACTCACTAATAAGTGGATATTAACCTAGAAAACTGGAATACCAAAAACATAATCCACACACCAAATGAGGTACAAGAAGAACGGAGGAGTGGCCCCTTGTTCTGGACTCAGTGAAGCAGTATAGGGCAAAACCAGAACAGGGAAGTGGGAAGGGTTGGGTAGGAAAACAGGGGGAGGAAAGGGGGCTGATGGGGCTTTTGGGGAGTGGGGGTCTAGAAAAGGGGAAATCATTTGAAATGTAAATAAAAAATATATCGAATAAAAAAAAAGAAAGTGTACAAAGTCTATCTTAGTTGTGGAAGTTTTCTTCTTCATTTTTTCTTATTTAAAATTTTCCCTATAATAACTTGAGAACAATTATACTCCAAATTAATCTAGGTATTTTAAGGAAACTATTAGGACCCATTTGTTTATGCTTGGACTATAAACAGATCATTGTCTTAGGAATCTGTTCTGAATTAGAAATTACTTGCTGAATATAATTATTTTGAGTTGATACAACTAAATGGACATGAAAAGTGCAGAATTACTCTATGCCCATTTGAGCAACACTTCCTGTGGTATAGCGCAGCTTTGAGACAAGTGTGCATGGGATCTTCGCTCTGCATCAGCGTGGAACAGTCATGCAGTTTGAATTCGATGGCTCTATTCTTACCAATTCATTGAATTATGACTCCTATGCATTTCAATCAATCTTTTTAATGGCACCAATCATTTCAGATGGGGTCAGAGTTTTGCCATAACATAGATCAGTGTGGCGTCATAACTTTTCTTTGTTAGTACGGCATAGCTAATCAACTACTTCCTTTTAATGTGCGACTGGATTTAGTAAAACCATAGTTCAAACAAATGAAGGTCTATTGCTGACCTCAAAATGGGACCTGGCTCTAAGGAGACCCTTTAACACAGCAGCTGAATGAATTCTTTTCTTCACTCTGCTTTTATTAAGAAATGAAATCTCTCATGCAGCCAGCTTAAGAGTAAAATCATGAGAGTATGTTTTCAGGGTGATGACTGAGTACTGTGTCTCCCAGCTCTGATCTCAATGTTACAGGAAAACCACGGTATTCTTTGTGCCACCTTTACATACATGTATGATCTATACAGAACTTTCCACATTTTCTTTTTAAATGTTTTTAAATCAGGACAACTGCTTGCTACATTTCCATTTATAATAGTGTCACAGCCTTTCAGTGTTGTCATGTGAATAATAGGCAATCAAGAGTGAAAGTTTTTCAAAATTGCAGTCCTCTAGATGTTACAATTAAATTAATTACAAATCCAGAATAAACAGTTCTTAATCGCATAAAACATTTCTGCCACATTATACACACTTTTGTTAGGATGTAAATTGAAAACCAATGGAATGTGTTTTAAAGTAAATACAACCACACTCTCCAAAAGCTCTTGCTTACCCCTCATTAATAAACAGATGCATGGTAAAGATGTGTCCCAAACATGTGCTCTCGTTAATAGTGGCATCTTATCTTTCAATCTTAATAGTAGCAGTTTGACAACCTAAATAATACTTACTTCCAATTTTTATATGAACAGTCTACAACTACACAATTCCTATGCACTTTGTTAATGAGCAAACCAGCTTGACAAAATGAGCTGCCTCGTTAGAGAGTCAAGAAAAGGTAACCAATGAACAAAGATGGTTACAACTAGCCAAGGAGAATTATCCAAAGACCCCGAAGCACTGGACTTGGGCATAGAATTAAATAAAACTGATCTCAGGACCCTATGGAAAGTAGTGTAGGGAGATGGTGGTGAGCAAGATAGGAAAATGATACTGATTGTAACGGTAGCTTCTAGGAAAAAATAAAGTAAGGGAAACAGAAATATCCTTAATAATGGTAAACTGATAAATGGCCTAATTGTTGTCATGAAAAAGAAATGGAGTAGCTCTTTGTCTATGGTGTTACAAAAAAATAAAAGTCAAGTTTGAAGTGGAGTCTAACTTTTCTAAAGCTAGGATGTAGACTGATGCTCACTGTGACTATCTGCAGGTAAAGGGCCAAGAGAGCTGTGAACACACATCCTTTTGGTGCCACGTGATACTCTCTTGCAGAAAGTTTGCTGCAATCAAAGCTGGCTTTGCAGCTGATTCATGAAACAACACACACTATTCAATGCACACTATTCCAATTCACACCCACTTTAGTGACTCCAGTGTGAGAGGCCCAGGTAGCAGTTCTTGTATGAAAGTTTAATAATAAGAACACCTCAAGTGGTGCTGCCTCTCTGAGTTTGAATCCCGTGGCTTCAGAAACTTGGGATTATGAAGAGACCATTCTAAACTCATATTACATTTCTATAAAAAATGATTAGAAGGTGCTTCTAAACAATAAACAACACAGGCTTTTGTTTGTTTGTGCATGTGCTTATGTGCGTGTGCACATGTGCGTGTGTGTGTGTGTGTGTGTGTGTGTGTGTGTGTGTGTGTAGGGGAGGCCATGGATAAAAGAGTAGCTGACAAAAATAAATATTGTATTTTGGGGTGAAAGACATTCTCTGACCCACATAAAATATTGTCTTCAATTGATTACATATATATATATATATATATAGTTAGATAGATATAGATATAGATATCATATGTATCTATATCTACCTATATCTGTATCTATATCTATATATCTATATATCTATCTATATATCTATCTATATATCTATCTATATATCTATCTATATATCTATCTATATATCTATCTATATCTATATCTGTATCTGTATCTGTATCTGTATCTATATCTGTATATCTGTATCTGTATCTATATCTATCTGCAAACTGCAATCAATCCTGCATAGACACTTTAAATGTATTTCACTACTGGACTGAACTGAGTGATCATCTTTGTGCCTGTGTTGTCCAAATTCTGCTCTTCACAGCCACGTCTACTCATCTAAACATATTCAGCAAACACCCAGGCGCTGCCCTAGGCTCCAAGGCTGGGCACCGCATCCCTGCTGCTCTGCATTCGGTTCCTTAGCTGCCCTACTCAGGCAAGTCCAGGGTTATCACAGAAACTTGTGTGAGCTCAAATGAACATTCAAGAGGAACCTGGGCTTCTGCTTGCAGAGATGGTAGATTAATCAGCATCAACATTAGCTGGGGCAAGAGGTGGTGTCAAATTATTCCTGGGAAACAGGTCTTATATTATCATTTTCTTAAGGCTACTGTTTGGAATGGATATCAAATGCAAGATCTAGATTTTTATCTTTTAAATTCTTCACTGCCATCTACAAGGAAGGTTTTGTTCTTCCTGTAAAGCTGTATGATGTAATTCCATGTCTTTTACCTTTTCCCATGAATGACAAACACCAAAGTCACATCTCCTTTTTGGGTCTGAGCTGTTGTGCCTGCCTGTGTTCTTGGTGTGATTTCATGAACACTGAACATAAGATAACGGCCTGATCTTCCTCCAAACCTTAGGGTGGGTACTGGTTTGGAATAAGATGTGTTTTGATGTCTGTGTGTTGTTCTCAATGATAGTTTTGGGTGAGTACCATGACACACAACTGTAATCCCAGCTCCAGCCAAGCAGAGGCAGGGGAATGACTCAAGGCTAGCCTGGGCAACACAGTAAGCAGGAAACCAGTTGTTGCTTCTGCACACATTCTACATCAAAACAAAGCAAAATAAACACGTACAAATTACAAACAAGCAACTTAAAAGTAGAAATAGGAATGGAACAGATATGAGCAGGTTAAAGGTTTTTTGGCTAAAGAATTTGTCAACCATTCCTTATTTTCCACAGTAACTATTTAATAATCTAATAAACTTCCAAACACATTTTTTTTACTATTCAGAAAGAATATTCAACAGCTGTTGCATTTAATTTTAGGATCTCAAAAAATTTTTATTATTTTTAATTATTATTTAATTATTACTATAAGTTGGCACTGGAAACAGAACTGATAGGCTAAAAGACCTCAAACTTTCCATCTACACAACAACCACTCTTCATTTACTTCCCCAAATTGACGTTACATTAAAAACCAAGTAGGTTTACTATAAATTTTTATTTATAAGCTCCTCAAATACACTTTTATTGATTATTTTATTTATTTAAGTTTCAAATGTTGTCTCCCTTCTTCGTGTCCCATCTGCAAAGGCCCCATCAAATACCTTCAAATTTCTATGTTCTAGGAGAGTTGGCTAATGACCTCCCCACAAATCTTATATTTTTAGAATGAGTTTGACTTTTGTGAAATGTAGTTTTTACTTAATAATGTTATACATTGAAACAACTTATTCACAGTTCTAGCTTACAGTCTGTCACTGCACAGAAGTCAACATGGAAGGAACAGGAAGCAACTGGTTACATTGCATCCACAGTCAAGGGCAAGTAGTCCTAAGAAGAATCAGAAGCACATGTAGGAAGGTAGCTACATAATGGGAGAGAACCCTGCACCACAACGGCATGTGTAGCATTGACTCCAGGGCTGCCAAACAGTCCTGTTTGGCACTCTTCAAATTACCCAATACCCAGAAGAAAATAATAGCCAAAAGGAGAAACAATAATTGATGAGGGAATCTGTGAAATCTAGTAAGAAATTATTCCCTAATGAGGTAGAGAATGCATGGGGGCTTCCAAGGGAATATCTAAGGTTGTAGACAGTGTCCATTCCCTATAAGTTTTGTTCAAAGTGCTTCTGCTCTGAGCTACTTACTCTCCCGGGCCCCTGCCTTCCGTGTCTCTCTATACATTCAACCCAGTTGTCCCAGTGATTTCTGACAAATACTAGGGATTTTGCCACAAAAAATGCAACAATGTTTTCTGATGCTGGAAACCTCAGTCATCTTTCCAAAGAAATCATGATGAAGAGGAAAATAGCTGGGATGGACTAAGAGAAAACAAATGAAGTCTCTGAGCAATCAGATCTTCTTTCCTCTACTGACATTGCTATGAACCACTTGAGAATTTGCTTTTTAAGAGTATATTTGATTAAAAACTAAGGATCATTCTGTGATCTTCTAACAGTTTTTAAAGTTTGACTATTGGATTGACAAGGAAAATAACAACCTTTTAGATAAAATCATTCCTTTTGTGAACCCTTTGAGAAAAATAAAATTTTTCTATTGCCCAAAACATTTGTGTGATGATGAGTTTCAATAGTTAGATTAATAGAAAAATATGAATAAATCTTTATTTAAAACATATAGAATCCTCTGTTTTTCTGGAGTCAAATGTTTAAGGTAAACTTCTCAAAGCTAATGTTTATTTGTCTAGTCCATGGACAGTGGGAAAAGAAAAACTATCAGCTAGAAATTTCTCTCTTTAAAATAAGATAAAAGGGGCTGGAGAGTAGGCTCAGCAGTTAAGAGCACTAACTGTTCTACCAGAGGATTCTGGTTCAATTTTCAGCACCTACAGGGCAGCTCACAACTGTAACTGCAGGGTCCAGCACCCTCACACAGACAGGTAAATAGGAAAAACACCAATGTACATAAAAAAATGAAAAGCCATCAACTTTACAAAGAAAATAAACAAAAGTAAAAAAATAAAGTAAGTGTAAGGATTGCTATCTAAAGCTATCTAAAGTAAAGTTCAGATCTAAGCAGACATTGAAATGACAGTAAGAACACTAAAGAAAAGGCCAGGAGAAGCCATTGGTTCTGTGAAGGATTGATGCTCCAGTGTAAGGGAATGCCAGCCAGGTCAGGAAAGTGCGATGGAGGATTGGTAAGCAGGTGGAGGGAGAATGGGATAGGGGTTTTCAGAGGGGTAACAAAAGGTATAACATTTGAAATGTAAATAAACAAATATCTAATAATAAAAAAGAATGCCAAATAAATGGGTATGGGAGTCTGTGTGCACTGTAACTCTCTACAATGGTTCACAGGAATAGGTAGAACATGCTCGAGTTCAAATATAATCCTTAAGCTGAAGTCCCATCATGTGACATCCATCATTCCATCATTTCCAATCTATTCCAAGATTATTAAGCAAACTGTGTAAGGTAGTTCACCTCTCAAAGACTTAAATTTATACGTTTTTGTGCCCTCCTAATGGATAATTTCTCAATAAATAGCTCTTGTCTGAAATGCTAATGAGAGGAGGTGAATTTAACTATCAAATACATTCAATGGAAACACAACTCCCAGTAGCTCTAGTAAATTCTACTTTATAGCTCCCAAGGGTTTCTGAACAAGACGACTGACTTTCTCATGATTGCCAGTGGTAAGGAGAACCTAGAAACTCAAAATCTTATGGTAAGCTTGAGAAAGAGATAGGAACATTGTTGCAGGTGACAGGCTGCCTTTGAAGATACTGATGCTGGCTCCTGTGATGTAAAGAATGCAGAGGATCCATCCATATAGACACAAGGAAAGTCTGAACAAAGGAAGCATGGCAGGATTGCTTGACTTCTCCCAAAACAGAAGGTATTTCCTATCACTTGAGCCTCTGCTAATCTGTTCCTCTCACCTTAAGCCTGGGTGACCACAGACTCAAAGGTACTGACTACATTCTGCTACTAAGAGACTCAGTGTGTATCAGAGATAGTCTGGAAGACATTATTTCTGACTCTTATGCTGTTTTTCACCTAGGACTCAAAACAGCTTCTAAATTCCAGGACTTGACTCAGTTCTTAGCACTGAACTTTTCATAGTAATACATTTTTATTAATATAATCCATATTTATTAAATATATCCCCAAAAGTATAAATGCTAAATAAAAGTGGTTTTATTGTGAAAGATAAAAATTGAACATATTAATAGCTATACAGCATTTAAAAATCATACCATTTCATATATATGAAACCATATATACCATATATACCATAAATAATCAGATGCAGTTCTGAGATATAAAGCAGAAAGGTTCAGTTCTCAGCTTTTATATCTAAAACAAATAGCATCTCTCTCTCTGTCTCTCTCTCTCTCTCTCTCTCTCTCTCTCTCTCTCTCTCTCTCTTACACACACACACACACACACACACACACACACACACAAATTAGTTAAATAGTATTTACCAAAACCCAAGATAAATGAAGAAAATAATTACACACACGTATATGTACACGTACATGTATACATACACATGCATGTGTATGTATGCACACAAAACATTTATTAGAAAACTTGAACTCATAAGCTTTGTGATATCCACTATAAATATTCACACTTTTTTTCTGCTGAGATATTAATGTAATTGCAGTGTTCTGCAAGATGCAGCATCTAAAAGCAAATGTTTAAATTAACAACTCCCAACCCAAACCCAGGAATATGATTTAAGTGATCATTTCTACTAATTAGATTTAGTCTAGGAATGTCAGAATGGTTTAATAATAGAACATCAATAAACATAAGTCATGTGAAAAGAAAAAAGTATTTGAATAGATGCTGTCAAGATGTTTGATATAATTCCATTTTCTGCAAATGACTTAAAGCACTGCAGTTAAACAAGAATTTACCAAAACATTGTAAGTTAAATGGTATTTACCAAAATGCAAGATAAAGCATTGTCAAAAGAAGAAGAGTTGAAAGCATTTTAGTAACTGAGTATATCACAGGAGATGTTTGTCCTGCCAGCATTGCTTTTGAGTTCCATCAAGGCATTATGTGATACATCCCAAGCAAACACCACAAAATCAAAGGTACGTATCCACCCTGTAATCCCATTTGAGAAAGTCTTGGACACCAACTAAAACAGCTTGATATCGCAAAATCTAGTCCTGTACACGTCATGTAATGGCATTTTTATCAACTTCACTTATATTTTCCTTCCCTGGGTTCTTTCAGTCAAAACAGTGGAGAAATGATACCTATCACCACCATTGTGTTAGTATCGGAAAGAAATAATTTAACAAATTTACAATGTCTATAATGCCCAGATAAATATAATAATTTTTATATTGTTTTTATAATAATTTCTGTGATTAACATACTGTCTGTCTGTCTATCTATCTATCTATCTATCTATCTATCTATCTATCTGTCTATCCATCTGCATGTATGTGTGGAATTCAAATCAGGATTCCCTTTCCTGTAGAGCCCTGAAAGTGTTTATATTAATGCACCAGCAATTTTCTCTATATATTCAACATGAAATTTTATGTTCTCATTTGATTTGACTTTGAAAAGTACAAAACACAGTAAACCTTTGTAAAATAGTCTTAACTTGGCTGTGCTGATGTTAAACATGAAAACTTCCCTCTTCTGTCACTGGATACTGTGGTTAGCCACTCAAAAAATCTACCTCCCTTTGCCCAGCTCATTCTGCTGAAATGTTCAAGACTCAGAAAATAGATTTACTTACAGAGTTATTTATTTCTCCCTAGGTGATCTTATAAAATAAATCAAATTAAATGACATGCGTTGTACTTGTGTTTACCTGATATACAACAACTGATGTACTTATTTTCTGTTTACTATTTGAAAAAGACTTACATATGTGCCAGGAATCTTTCTTATTCACTGTTTATCACTAATTTAAGTGGAAGAAAACATTATAAGATGGAGAAAACTTCTATATTCATGGATTGGCAGAATTAATATTATGAAAATGACTATGTTACTAAAAGTAAGCTATGGTTTCAATACAATCCTTATCAAAGTCCCAATGACAATTCTTTTTTTTACAGAAATGGAAAAAATCTCAAGTTTCACATGGAAATGCAAAAGGCACTGAATAGCCAAAACAATTATGATCAGTGATACTAGATGTATTATAATATCCAATTTCCAATAATATTACAGAGCCAGGAAAAGAAAATAGGACAGTAATTTCACAAAAGCAGATTGTAGAGCGGAGGACTAGAACAGAGGCCTCGGGGATAAAGCATAGCCACCTAATTTTTAAAAGTTGCCCAAAATAGACACTGGAGAAAAGGCTGCCTCCTTAGGATGTGGATCTGGGGAGATTGTTTTCTCCTGTAGAAGGATGAAAATAGGCCCATGTCCCTCACTTTTTACAAAAATACTTTAAAATGTGCCAAATACCTTAACATGAAAGCTGAAACTTCGAAAATTCTAGAGAGAAACAATGGTAAAATTGAAGCTACAAGCACGGATGTGGGCAGATCTACAAAGCCCTCAAACAGCACTGGAACAGTCCAAAGTACTGACAAATGGAATTTTGTGTGACTATACAACTTCAGTTTCAAAAAGGAACCCATGAACAGAGTGATGAAGCAACTTATAGAAGGGAAAAGATGTTTTCCAACAACATAATAGACAAGAAATTAGTGTTTTTAGATAAACAACTGCACAGCTTAAACACTTGCGGAATCATCTCTTCAATAAATGAACTAATAAACTGAATAGAATGTTCTTGTAAAAAGTAATACAAATGTCCAGTAAATATTTGAAAAAGTTTTCAATGTCCTTAGCCAGAAAGAAAATACAAATTAAAATTGCTTTGAGATTCCTCTCGCTCCAGTTAATGTACACAAACATACAAACACACACACACACACACAAAAAAAAAACAACAAACTCTCCAACACTTGCTGGTGAGGCTGTGGAGAAAAGGAAACTCTTAGATATTGTTGCTGTGAGTGTAAATTTGTACAACCACAGTGGAAAACAGTATGGCATTTCAAAAAACAAAAACAAAACCTAATCATATAACCCGTCCCTTCACTTATACCGAAAGGACATGGTCTATACCAGTCCTCACATAGTCAGAAAGATGCTTACACATTCGAGTATTTATTGCAGCACTGTTCACAGTAACTAAGGAGGAAAACCAGCCTGGATGTTTATCAATAGATGAATAAAGAAAATGTGGTACATATACACAACAAAATTGTGTTTAACAATAAAGAAAAATGAAATGGCAGCATTTGCAGGAAACTGGATGGAAGAAGAAGACATTTTGTTCAAAGAAGGTCTGGAAAAACAGAATATTTTCACTCATGTGTGGAAACTAAGTTTAAAATTATATATGCATATGTTTGAATATATGGACATATATGGACATTTACATATGTATTTTGGTGTCTGTATGTATAGATCATAAAAGTAGCAAGGAGATCACGAGAGGGAATAAGTCTTCAGGGAGGGAAGAAAGGAGAACAGTAAAATGTAAGTGGGTGGAAGCAGAGAAGAGAAGTGTTTAACAGGCAGAAAGGAGCCAGCGTGAGGGAAGGCATGGTGGAGGAGAAGCACCCTTAGGCCAAAGTATAATGACATCAAAGCATGTGGATGCCACAATGAAACCCACTGCCCTCATTATAATGAAGAAATTAATTTAAAAGTTTAATAACTTCTAAACATCAGTAAATTATTCTTTAAACAATTTAGAATATTACTCCAATCAAGTATTATTTTCATTAACATATATGTGACAAAATAATTATTTTACACAAATTCAATGATGTTTTTTATCTTCTAACTTGAGCTTAAACAAAATTTCAAATAAAAAAGAATCCCTGAAAAATACTAAAACATTTTTGCATTACAAAACCCAGAAAGCAAAGCAATAAAAATAAACATAAACCAGTGACATACCTAAGGTATTTGCCGCTGGTGGAATGAATGAGGCAGGTACATGTATCCTCTTGGAGTGATAATGACTGTGTATTGTCCAGTTTTTAGTTCTCTAGAGAGCAGTGTGATGAAAGAACATTTTGAGAATAATTCTACAAACTAGCATCAAGGTCCTCATAAGACATGAAGGTATTCTAAAGACACAAATTTTGTTATGTCCTTTACAGATAGAAAACTGTACATTTAAAAATAGAAGTGCACTGTAATTTTATGCACAAATAATTTTCACTAAATCAGTAATATTCTAAGTATGCTAAGGAGACATGTCATGGAGTCCTCCACTTAGATTCCCCCTCTTCAAGGCAACTGCCCAATTTCAAGGAATTTTGAGTATTTCACCAGGGGCTTGCCAGTGATTGGCTGATATGAGTATGTAAAATTAATTCGGGGAAACTGACCAATTTGTTAGAGCTCTGGCCTCAACCGCACTATATCCTCTGCTTAAAGTGGCTTAATAGAGGGCCAGCCCACAGAGCTCACCAAACTGGCCCTTCAACGTGCAACAGCCAGTCTCAGGTCAGTCTCTGGAGGCCTAAATCTTAAGCAAGGCATGTGTTTTCATAAATAAACACAGAGAATAAAACCAAAAAAATGACACAAAGTAAGGCTTTTATACTAGACAGAGGAGACAAATTCGGAATTAACGAAGAGGATCATAAAAAAAATGGGGTACAGAGCTAAATGAAGAATTCTCAACTAAGGAATCTTAAATGGCCGAGGAGCACCTAAAGAAATGTTCAACATCTTTAGTCATCAGGAAAATGCAAATCAAAATGATCCTGAGATTTTACCTCACATCTATCACAATGGCTAAGATCAAAAACGCAGGTACCAGCAGATGCTGGTGAGAATATGGAGAAAGAGGAACACTTTCCATTGCTGGTGGGACTGCAATCTGGTAAGACCATTTTGGAAATCAATCTGGTAGTTCCTCAGAAAATTGGAAAAAGTTCTACCTGAAGACCCCACTATACCACTACTAGGCATATAGCCAAAAGATGCCCCAACATATACATGCTCCACTTATTTATAATAACCTGAAGCTGGAAACAACACAGATGTCCCTCAACAGAAGAATAGATACAGAAATTGTGGTACATTTACATAATGGAGTACTACTTAGCTGTGAAAAACAATGACTTCATGAAATTTGCAGGCAAATGGATGAAACTAAAAATTATTATCTTGAGTGAGGTAACTCAGACACAAAAGAGCATACATGGTATGTACTCACTGATAAGTGGATATTGGCCCAAAAGCTCAGAATACCCACTATACACCCACAAGCCATATAGAGCTTAAGAAGAAAGATAGCCAAAGTATGGATTCTTCAATCCTACATTGAAGGGGGAACAAAAGAATCACAGGAGGTAGAGGGAGAAAGAGATCTGTGAGGGAGAGAAGAGGGGGAGGGAAACAGGGAGGTGGGATTAGGTTTTGGAAGGGATGGTACAGGAGAGAAGCACAGAGGCTCAGGAAGTCTAATAGAAATAAGTAACAGTTGGGGGTGGGGAACTGGAAGTAGACACTAGAAACTCCCAGACTCTGGGGACTTGAGAGGCTCCCAGGACCTAACAGTGATGACTTTAGCTGAAATATGCAACAAAAGGGAGAGAGAACCTGTAGAGACTCCCCCTAGTAGATAAGCATGGCCTCTAATTGAGGTGTGGGGTCACCCATCCATCTCAAAATTGTTAACCCAGAAATGTTCCTGTCCAAAGGAAAGACAGGGACAAAAACGGAACAGAGAGTGAAAGAAAAGCCATCCAGAGACTGCCCCACCTAGGAATCCATCCCATCTACAGATACCAAATCCTAACACTATTGCTGATACCAAGAAGCCCTTGCTGACAGGAGCCTGATATGGCTGTTCCCAGAGAGATTCTACCAGCACCTGACCAATACAGATGCAGATATTCACAGCCAACCATCAGACTGAGCCCTGGGACCCCTGAGCTAGGGGAAGGATTGAAGGAGCAATCCTATAGGAAGAACAATATCAACTAACAGGACCACCTAGAGCTCTCAGTGACTAAACCATCAACCAAAGCATATACATGGAGGGGTCCATGGCTCCAGACACATATGTAACAGAGGATGGCCTTATCTCACATAAATGGGAGGGGAAGCCCTTGGTCCTGTGGAAGCCTGATGCCCCAGCATGGAGGGATGCTAGAGTGCTGGGAGTGAGTGAGTGGGTGGAGGAGCACCCTTATAGAGGCAAAGGGGAGGGAGAGAGGAGGGATAGGATGGGGATCAGTGGAGGAGTAACCTGGAAGGGGGATATCATTTGAAATGTAAATGAATAAAATGATTTAAAAAGGAAGAGAAATACTTACTATTCACTCCTTACTTTCTTAATGAAAAACAAGGTTATTTCCTTTGTTATTAAAGTCACAAAGAAAGTATGTTCTTGCCGTAGAAATGTAACATTCCTTCCCATATTTCCAATACTTTCAGCTTTACAAAAGAAATTGGTTAAAAGTTGCTTTTAAAGTTCTCTATAAAGTAAGTCACTGGGTTCTCCAAAATGGGCATATTCTAAATGTTTAATTTTTTTTAGCTGACATAAAGAATGTGATTGATGAATTATTGTTGTTTGTTCTAACATATTTTGACTCTTAAGGTTATCAGAATCCTTCTTCCCCCCACATTATTTGACAGCTGAAATTACATAAATCCTATTTCACTAGAGAGCTAATAGCTTTACCTTGTGTGTCGTTAGCACCATCCATATAAGGAAATAGAAAATATGAGGTGTGGATTTCAAAATATGATAAACCAAGAATACTGTTAGATGTACCACAAGGTGTGACTTCAGGCCATGCATATTCTTATTAGAATAAATGTGCCTCTCCTTTATTTCTCTAAAATAGTCAGCATTCTACGCTTTGAGTTGACATCTTCCAAATTACTTTATCAAGATAGAGAATATAAGCCTTAGCTGAAATATGTTTTAACTATCATGCCATTTTAATGAAATATATGTCACAGAAGACCTCAATAGGTAGATAAATATTTATGTTCAAGAATATTGTAGTTGGGGTAGAAAAACTATTTGTTTATATATTTTGGGTCAGAATACTTGTACAACATGATTATTGATGTTTACCCAGATGTATATCAAGGAAGTAGACATGCCCACATCACTACTTGAATATTGAAAGTAAAATACATTATTCACTTAAATATAAATTTTAATAGAAATGTTATTCATAATTGTAATACTTCGATTACAATGAATAGCTTTGATCTCAGTAATGTTGAGTTTTCTTCATACTCTGCCTTTGAACAACTATTTTCATTTAAATATATTCTAAAAGCATTTTTCTTTTGGTTTTTAAAAGGGCACAGTGAAACATTTTGTGTTTATTTAAAAATATGTGCAGATGGTGCCAGGCCCTTATTTTAATATATTCAGTTGTTCATTCATTCATAATCTTTTACCTTACAGGTCTGGCTTGTCTATTATGACTTCCAGTTTTTTATTGTTTTTTCTCTTTTTCTTTTATTGAAAATAGATTCTTTTCTCATACAACATACCCTGATTGCAGTTTCCTCTTCCACTATTCCTCTTAGTTTTTCTCCTCCCCTTCCACCTGGATCTGCTCCCTCTCTTTCCCTCTCTTTTTCCTTTTTTTTTTTTTTTTTTTTTTTTTTTGTATTTGAGACAGGACTTCTCTATGTAGCACTTCCTGGAACTTGCTCTGTAGTTTCTGTAGTTCGAACTGGTCTCGAACTCAGAGAGCTATGCCTGCCTCTGTCTCCCAAGTGCTGGCATTAAAGATGTGTTTTATTTCATTATATTTTGTTATGTCCTGTTTATTTTTTTTCCTAAAGGTACCAAAAGTATTTGGAAAGTTGCATTGCCTACCTATAGCCAGAGAAAGATCAGCAAGTTCATATTATACTAGATATAGATTATATAGATATACTAGATATAGATTATAGAGAATAGGTCCCAGCATGTATTGAGTACTAACAAAGGCATAAGTTGTCCATGACAGTAGTAGTTAATGAAATTCCATAAATAAATGCATAAAATAATGAATGAAATAGAAGGATTATTCTAAAATCCTAAATTGGTGAATGTGTGAATTAACATAGATTCCATTTTATGAAAAGCAACAAGTATGTTTTTGTGTGTGTGTGTGTGTGTGTGAATGAGGTGATCTAAAATATCAGAATCAAAATGTATAGGGTTCTAGAATGACTAACATATTCCAGTACAGATGTGTGAAGTACTGCTCAGAGACTGAAGCTAGAAACCATGACAAGTGAACTGAGCACTTAGTTCCTGCATAAAAGTCCTGAGATGCTTCGATACATGGATCTAGCTTCAAAGACTATGTTTTCACTCAACATCAAAAGAAAATAAAATAGTAAGGGACTCTTATGTTTATGGTGTTAAATCAAGAGATCAATATGTGGGTACAGGGAACCGTCTGAGCCAGAGACTTTACAGTTACTCCTGTAACTGGTGAATTCTTGGCTCCAAATGGCCTTCTTTCTTTGCATTTCTTTGTTTGGTTTTGCGTCTTTTTGTTCATTCTTTTATTCATAGAATACATTCCTAGTACAGGCTCTCCCCCTTCCTCTCCTCCCACCTCCCCTCTTTTCCAGATTCCTTCAGAAAAGAGCACGCATCGCAGTGATATAATCTGATGCAAGAAGGCTAGGCATAAGCTCTCATATTAGGCTGGACAAGACAACCAGGAGGAGGAAAGGGTCCCAAAGCTGGGGAAAGAGTCAGAGGCAGTCCCTGTTCCCACTATTAAAAGTCCAACAAAAATGCCAAGCTAAACAATCATAGCATGTACGCAAAGGGTCTAATGCAGACCCAGGCCGGCTCTGTGATAGCCATTTCAGTCTCTGTGAACCGAGGAGTCCAGGTGAGTTGACCCTGTGGATTTTCTTGACCCCTCTGGCTCCTATAGTCATTCCTCCCAATCTTCCACAGGATTCCTTGAGCTCCACCTATGGGTCTCTGAATCTGTTTACATAAGTTGCTGGATGAAGCTTCACTGATGACAACTGAGCTAGGCACTGATCTAGAAAATAGCAGAATATCATTAAGGAATCCTTTAATAGCTGAATAGTATTCCATTGTATAGATGTACCGTATTTTCTTTGTCTGAAATTCAGTTGAGAGCAGTCTAGATTGTTTCCAGTTTCTGGGTATGATGAATAAAACTGCTGTGAATGCAGGTGAGCAATTGGGAGTGTGGGATGGTGGAGCATCTTTGGGCATATTCACAGGAGTGGTCTAGCTGTGTCTTGGCATAGAAGTATTTCCAGTTTTCTGAGAAACCGCCAAATTGGTTTTCAAAGTGGATGTACAGGTTCACAATCCCACCAGTCATGGAGGAGTATAGCATGAAATATTAAAAAACAACCCCATGCTACTGGGAGCAGGCAGGCCCACCTGGCCTATTCTCATCTCATGGAGACTCTCTGACCCGGAGCTCTGAAATCTCTCCACTCAGCTCCCTAAGTTCCCACACTAAGTTCCCATGGCCTTTTGGGGTTCACTTCTTACAAACCCATGCTTTGTCACCACACTTTTCTCTCTGGAACCCATTTGAGTCACTGTCTGAAGGAAAACACCACACAAACTTAGTTCAGAATCAACAGGTAACTCAATTGCTGGGTGCAGTAACTAGCATCTTAATTTGTAAGCCAAAAACAAACGAACAAACAAACAAAAAACACCTTTTCCTGCCTCTCCTCTTCCCCTCCCTGACCCAGAAGATTGGTTCCTAGCCCAGGGATTGGTTCCTAGAAATCTTTATTCATTAGAGAAAGGTTCACAGGAAGTCACTTGAGTACAAGAGTCACAGCTCACCCCAGGAAGCCCCTCTTGGGGAAGCAGAACTAGCATCAAAATACAAACAGTACTGGGGCTATACATAACAGAGGAGAGATGGCCTTGCTCTACATCCTCACCAACATATAATATGACTTGAGTTTTTGATCTTGACCATTCTGACTGGTGTAAGATGGAATCTCAGGCTTGTTTTGGTTTTTATTTCTCTGATGCGTAAGGATATTGAACACTTCTTTAAATGTGTCTCAGCTGTTTGGGATTCCTCTATTGAGCATTCTCTGTTTAGCTCTGTATCCCAATTTTTAATTGGATTATTTGGATGGCTGGTACTTTTTGAGTTCCTTATAAAGTTTTGATATTAGACCTTTGCTGGAAGGGTTTAGGAAGATCCTTTCTCAATCTGTAGGCTGCTATTTTGTTTTATTGACAGTGTCCTTTGCTTTACAGAAGCTTTTCAGTTTCATGAGGTCCCATTTATCAATTCTTGATTTTGTAGCCTGAGCCATTGGTGTTCTGTTCAGGAAGTTGTCTCCTGAAACAACAAGTTCAAGGTTATTCCCCACATTGTGTTCTATTAGATTTGGAGTATCCGGTTTTAAGTTGAAGTCTTTGATTCATTTGGACTTGAGTTTTGTGCAGGATGATAGATGTGTATCTATCTGCATTCTTCTACATGCAGACATCCAGTTCAGCTATATTAAAAAAAAAGACATCATGAATTTTGCTTGAAAATGGATAAAACTTGAGAATATCATCCTGAGTGAAGAAACCCAGAGCCAGAAATACAGGTGACAGAAAACTTGCATACTTCCCCTGAGCATCTTTATCCAGCAGTTGATGGAGGCAGATGCAGAGACCCATAGCCAAAAATCAGTTGGAGCCTGGGGAATCTTGTAGAAGAGTGGGACTAGATGTCTCAAGGTATGGTGGGACCCAGGTGGGACTCCCCTTCTTTGAGGATAAAGGGAAAATGATGAGGGATTTGTAAAGGTGGGCCTGGAAAGAGGAGGGAGCAGGCTAGATCAGGAATGTAAAGTGAATTTTAAAAATTAAAATTAAGAAAAGAAATCATGTCATTAATTTTTTTGGTTTTGTGTGTGTGTGTGTGTGTGTTTCTACCCTGTGTCTCTGAGCCATCCATCTTCTGGGTCCTGGCCCCTCTCCTGGCTTGGGCAAGTTAGACTAGATATTGGTTGGCCATTCCTATAAGCTCCTATCACCATATCCTCAGCACATCTGATAGGAAGGACAGGTGTGGGTAGGTTTTGTGGCTGGGTTGGTGTCCCTGTCCAACCATTGGCAACCTTGCCTGGTTACAGAAGATGGCCAGTTCACATATCCTGTCCTTCAGTACTAGGAGTCCTCTCTAGGGTCACCTTCACAGATTCCAAGAAGTGTCACTGTACTAGGTTTCTACCTGGCCCCCTAAATGCCCGCCTAGTCCAGTCATCTTTCCTACTCTCTCCCTAGGCTCCTCCCTCTCCTACCTGATCCTTCCTGTAGATATTCTTGTAGGCTTATGTTTTTTTAAACCTAATTTTAATAAGTGTATTTAAATGCTTTAACATCCCTTTTAGCTCACCACCCATCAGAAGTAGTAGAAAGGAAATGTTAATAAGGCAAAGGAAAACCTGGAACTGTTCAGAAATAGGTCTTTGGAGCAAATCCAATCTGTATTATCAGGATATCAGAAGTTTAGTTCATATGAATCGGCAGTGGCAGTTTGATCCAGAAGAAACCAGGAGATTCTGCCAATTGGCCAAGAGTGAGGAAGCCATGAGAAGCCCCCGGAACATCATCAGAAGTTCTTTGTTAGTATTTTTTTCATATGAATTCACAATAAACAATAACCTGTGGCAAGGCAAACCAATACCACAAAGTGTCATCCACCAAGACCAGCATCAGCAAAGCCCAGTGATGGCCAGAAAAGAGTGGCAAGGCTGAACCAATGGCACATAATGTCATCCGCTGTCTATTGGGTTATACTTGTACCCTTTCCAAGCATCAGGTCTCCTCTCAAGCATCCACTCTAGCAAAGCATCACATACCTTTTTCAGACTGCTTCTAGAAAACAACAACAACAAAAATGTGTCTGTTCTCCCACATGATTTCTTCAGCAAAAACATTCTCTCATAAGACAGTTTTCAGAAAAAAACATTATGTGGCACAAATGAGTCTCTAAAGAAACCTGAAATTTCTGCTACATGTCGGCACCTCTTTACTCACTCCCCTACCCACCCTCTTGGTGGCTCACAGCTTAAATCCCAGCACTCAGCAGAGAGAGGCAGGTGTATCTCTGTGAGTTCAGGGTCAGTCTGGTCTACAAAACCAAATGGTATTTTAAAGAAGGCTTCATTGCAGTCAAATGATTGAGCAGCCTGGGTTTGAATGCAAGCACCACCACTCAATACATACGGAACTTTAGGGAGTTATTTTTCCTTAGGAACCTTGGAACCATTGTGTATTAAAGAAGAATAAAGAGTCGAATCAGCCTCAGGATACTGAGCATCAACTAAATCATGTGGCAGGCTGAGTAAATATTCCACAAATGTGAGCCCTAGAGAGCTGGAAGTAGAGAAGGCAGAATCTGTACACATAGTTAGGTTTGCACTTCTCCTTCCAACTTACTGTTATTTAGTAAGAAATAAGTAATAAACGAACGAACGAACGACTAAATAAAGGCATGTATATAAGAAGCAGCTGCATTTAGCTTTATTGGTATTAGTATTGAGACCCTGCAGTACTGACCCTTCATGCTTTCTAAATTAAGACCAGTGAGTGGATGCAGTGGCAGACACCTGATCCCAGCTGTCTAGAAGGAAAGCTAGAGAACAGTGAGTTCAGGGCCCTCTGGGGACACGTGGATGGGCTCAGAAAGACCCAAGCCAAATGAAGTAGATTATGAGCATTAAATAAAATAACCCAGATAAACGTTTTTTAAAGATTAATTGTTTTATGTATATGAGTACACTGCCACTGTCGTCAGACACACCAGAAGAGGGCATCAGATCCAATTACAGATGGTTCTGAGCCACCATGTCATTGTTGGGAGTTGAACTCAGGACCTCTGGAAGAGCAGTCAGAGCTTTTAACCACTGAGTCATCTCTCCAATCCCAAAACTTTTAAAGTATTATTATGTGTTCTTAACTTGCTTAAGATTTCTAAGATCAATGCATTGATTTTTGTACATCAGCTTATGCATATCTATATAAATATAAATATCTGTAAAACACTATTTTATTAGAATTTTTGCTTAAATAAAAATTTGAAGTTACTTAAGTGACAAAATTATATCCTAAATCATCATTTTGGCTTAAAACAAACGTTTGCACATGGTTTATTCTCTTTTGAAGCACTACAAAATGGTAGGCTCTAATGTCATGTATCAATGAATGATTTGTCTTAGAACTCAAGCTTCAGAAGAACAACGCCCCACCTTAGGCACCCAGTGCTAATTTCCAAAGGATACCTGGTTGTAAAATGTATGGTACATTCTAACCACACTCTTGCAGCCTGTGAGATTCCAATTCAGTTTCAACAGTAAGGGAAATGCTACCTCTCTCAAGATTGGTCAGGGGACAACTGTAAGTACTTCTAACCTTACAACGTGACTAAGAAGGGTTTTTATACAAATGTGACACAAGAAAAATATGGATTCCATGTTCATTTCTTGCAACTTTTATCATAAATGAATGTAAATGGATTGACACTCTTGCAATTCCAAAACTGTTACTGAATCTGTGCATTTTGGCAATGAGAAAATGAACGTCATCTCTCTTGTGTTTGGTAGTCTTATTTCTTCTTAATTGTCTTTACTCAGGATATGCCAATGTAATTATTCTCATTGACACCACTCAGATGCATGTGACAGGAAAGAAATAGATCCTTATGGAGAACCACATAATCCTAAATTTAAGATGATCAACAGTCTTAGAAATAGAGGATCTATGACCAAATAACCAATTATTATATGTTTTAGTAACATCATTAATTCTAACTAGTTTATTGCTAAAATATTACAAGTGGTTGTATCTATATATTTGCATATATGTGTTGGTAAATGTGTGTGTAACAAAAATAAATAAAAGGTATTAATTTGAGAGTGAGGAGAAAGAGTAGAAGGATTTGGAAAGGGGAGACTCAGGGTGGGGGGGCTGGAAGGAGTAAGGGGAGGCAGGCAGTGTTGTAGTTGAATTTTAATTGAAATATATTTAAAGAGGGAAAAATTAAAAATAAAAAGCCAGGTATAAAAATAAAAAGCAGGTCTTCAGATTTGGGGAATGAGACTACAAATATCTATATTAAATTATTGAGAAGAATTTTTAATATTTCACCATAAATAGAAATAAGAATTTTTATCCATCTCTTATAAAACTGTAAGTCAGTCATGTAAAATATTAAAATTTATGGAAATTCAAAAGCAATAACCAAACAATATGTTTTATAATATAGTTTCTGATTACCTCGAGTATTTTACATAAGCGCTAGGAGTAAACTTCAAGGCTGAAAATAAATACACTTTAATATTTGTTTAAAGTGATATTTGCTTTACTGTCTTTGAACTGGAAGTTCACTGGAAGTTATTAAAATACAGTTATGACTAAAAGTAATTTTTCACAATAATTTTATTTGAGGAAAAACAAATTTTATCATAACTGGTCCGAATATTTTTCAGATTGCACAGTGTCAAGTGAAACATAGAAATTCCAGCATGCTCCTTTTCTCTGAGTCTAAACGAAACATTTCAAAAATATGATTTCTTATCATTTTTATTTTCTCTACTTTAGGCAAGATAAGAAGACTGGAGATATGTGGTAACAAAACATGACTCTCTCTAAGTAAACATCGACAATATTCAACTCAAGAGACAGATTTTCCTGTCCAAAATTAATAATGATGACTGCAATAATGATCTTGAAAAATAGGCTACAACCTTTCTTCTCTACAAGCTCTATTAAGCTAGGAAAATAGAAGTGTATCCTCATCCATCATTTCTATTACATTATTTAAGTCTATTTTAAAGAAAAAAATATGTAGAAAAGAATTCCTTATTATTACATTAGGAACAGTACAGATTAATCTAAAAAGCTATGCTAAAAAGCTTTAAGACAAAATATTTTATATTTTACAATTGTTATTATTATTTAAAACTTTCTCACTGTTTTGGTGGTTTGGATGAGAATGGCCCAGTCTCACATATTTAAATTCTTATTCCACAGCTGGTGCCACTGTTTGGGAAGGATTAGGTTTGGCATTGTTGGAGGAGGTATGCCACTAGCTGTGGCTTTGGGGTTTTAAAAGTGTACACCATTACCACTATCTGTCTGTCTGTCTGTCTCTATTTAACTGTCTATCTATCTATCTATCTATCTATCTATCTATCTATCTATCTATCTATCTATCTATCTATCTATCTATCTCTATCTATCTATCTATCATCTGTCTGTTGGTCTATCATCTCTCTGCCTGCCTGCCTGTCTTTCTTCCTTCTTTCCTCCCTCCCTCAACCCCTCCCTCCCTCCCTCCCTTCCTCCCTTCCTTCCTTCCTTCCTTCCTTCCTTCCTTCCTTCCTTCCTTCCTTCCTTCCTTCTATCTCTACCTCTACCTCTCTGCCTCCTGCCTCTGGATGAAGTAAAAGCTTTTGGCTATGGATCCAGCATCATTCCTGTCTGTCTGTGTGCTGCCAAGCTCTTTTCTGTACTAGTCATGGACTTAACCTCTAAAACTGTAAGCAAACCCTCTTATACTCTTCCTGTACATTACCTTAGTCATGATATCTCTTCACAACTATAAAAAAGTAACAAAGAGATAAATGGGTATTTATATATCCATTTTATGTTAATATCCTTCTGTTCCATGAACTATACTCAGCAATATTATATGTAGGCCACCAGAAAAACCATGATGCTAAAAAGAGGTAGGTTGTTTTACCTTTTCCGGCTGACCATCTAGGCACTGAGAGCATATCTTGGGGATATTTCCTTTCTGAAGTGAAAATATTTAACATCCAAAAGAGGGTTGTCATAAAGTAGGGAGTAGATCCCAGGACAGAGAAGAGTGATAAAAATATGTCAGCACATCTTAATGTTCAACGGTGCTTGCTAGTTCTGAGTCTGATGTCTATTGGGATGATTCTGCTTCCCTGCCTGTCCAGAGTATCTCTAATTTGTGGCAATACACCAATATGATTAACAGTTCTCCTAGGTGTAGAGATAAAATGATATTGTCAATCTAATTAGAACACACTTTAACTCCAGAATCAGACATAAAAATGATAAAGGCATTTATTTTACAACTGAAATAACTAAGGCCTTGACTACTCCAGTATCCAAGTGGGTGTGGATTCTGCACTCAAGTCACTGGCTCCTCCTACCCCCCTCTTTTTTTTTTATTTAAGATAGATTTTTTTTCACATAGTATATCCTTATTTTTATTTCCCTTCTCACTAGTCCTCCCAGTTGCTATCCCCTCCCCTCATCCAGATTCATCCCCTTTCTGTTTCTTGTTAAAGAACAAAATTATTTATATATGTCTAAGAGAATATAATGCTATGCTATGCTATGCTATGCCATACTATGCTATGCTATACTATACTATACTATACTATACTATACTATACTATACTATACTATACTATACTATACTATATTATATTATAATGCTAAAACAAAAACTAACACATTGGAATTAGAAAAAATCCACTGAAGGAAGCAAGCCCAAGAGAAAGCACAGAAACTGAAATCCACTCATTTACACATCTCATGAATCCTATAAAAACTCTAAACTGAAAGTTATAATATACATTCAAAGGACCTATAAGGTAAAAAGAGAAAATTATACAATATATAAGTAAAATAAAGTAATGCTTTAAGAAGGAAAAGTCTCGATTTGACATTAGGATACAGGGAACCTATAAAGATGCCAGAGTTTATTTTCTGGTGACTATAAACTTTTGGGCATGTAGTCTACCATTAAGAGTAGCTTGTTTCTCTAATGAGACTCCCTTGGAGGAAACTAAATTTTCATTTGCAAGTGGGTATTAATTGTAGACAGATTCTGCATTAGGGATGGAGGCATTAATCTATGTCTCCTTCAACTCCAGAACTCCATCTGGTGCAGACCTGTGCAGGGCCTGTCCCTGCTGCCTCTGTCTCTGCAAGTTGATATGTGAGTCAATATTGGTCATTTAAAGGGTCTGGATTTTTGGTGTCCACAATTCCCTTTGACTCTTAAAGTCTTTCTGCCTCATCTTCTGTGGGGCTCAGGAGCACTGAGGACAGAAATTTGATGGAGGTGTTCCAAGGTATATCATTCTCTGTGTAATATCTGGATGTGAGCCTCTGCATTTGTTCTCATCAGCTGCAAGAAGAAGCTTCTCAAATAATGGCTGAAAAAAAAAACATCAATCTATAAGTCCAGCAGAATGATATTTGGAGGCATTTTATTGCTACTTAAAAAAGAAGAAGAAGAAGAACAGTAGTATTTGGCTTCACCCTTGTTCCCTGGGCTACCTATTCTCCAGTTCTTGGTCACCCTAACAGTGTCAGGTATGGGCTCCATCTCATGCAGTGGGCCATAAGTCAAATAGGAAGTTGACTGGTTTCCCCCACAAGCTTTGAACTACAATCATACTAGAATATCTTGTAGACAGGACACCATTGTAGATTAACTGGGTTAGAACTGACACTTCTTCTTTGATACCATTTAAAGTATCTACCTGTACAGAAGATGCTAGAACACAGTTGTAAAGCCTCTCCATAGGCACCAGCTAGATTTCTCTATGTGCAATTTCTTGGGTAGGTGTTGTCTTTCGCATTTGGACCTTAGCATCAGTTTGCATAGTTTTGGCAACAGTCTGCGTGTTTGAAGGTTGGCATGGGATCCATTTGGCCAACAACTCAATTAGATATAACCCAATTCTAATACTAGAAGCTTCATTTGGTTATAAGAGATGGTTCTTTTGGGCTCTTTCCTCCATTATTTGATGATTTCATTTAGTTTACCTTCAATAAATGTATATATTTTAGGAAGCTTCTATTGTACTAGGTTTCTATACTATCCCTCAAATGGCCATTAATTTTAGCAGTCTTTCCCAATATTCTTACCTTCACCCCTATTCCCTCCACATCACCACCCCTCCAATTGTAGCCCTTCATCCATAACTACTTTATTTCTTCTTTTCTTGGAATATCTATCTCCTCCCTCTACACCTGTCTCTCAGTCTATAACTAACCTTAACCCTACGCTTTGGGATTATGCAGATTGTAGCTTGCATATTTGTCTGTCTGTATCTAGGTTATTTCACTCAGGATAAGCTTTTTAGTTTCATCCAATTACCTGCAAATTTCATATCCTTTTTCTTTGGCTAAGAAATATTCCATTGTATAAATATACCACAATTTCATTATCCATTATTTTTGTAGAGGGATATCTAGGTTGCCTAATTCTGACTATTATAAACAGAACAGCAGTTAACATGACTGAACATGTGCTCCTGTGGTAGGGTAAAGCATCCTGTGTGTATATACCAAAGACTGGAATATCTGGAACTTGAGGTAGATCAATTCCCATCTTCCTGAGGAATTGCATACTGGCTCACTTTTAAAGGCTCTTTCCTCACATCACACTAACTTCACAGTATAGGTCACAGTGTTTCAGTTACTACTGTAGTTAAAAGTCCTTCTTTTCTGTTATCCCCTGGTATATTCATTGTATATTGTATTGCTGTATATAACTTATATTGTTCAGGGTTCTTATTGACTCATTTCAAGGGGAAAAAAGAAATATGGTTGTACTTGTGTCACATTTACAATTGATCATGTTCATTAAGGGCCAGCAAAATTTCTAAAATAGTTGCCCACTTTCCCCAGTATTGGATGGTATCACCCATCAAAAGATTGTACCTGAATACAGAATTTCATGATGCTGTATAGTAGACCCAAGGGCTCACAGATTTCCTTGAAGTTACCCTGGACGTGAGTCCCCAAGGGCCCAGTTTCTACATATAGCTGATAGAAAATATACTAATCTTACCATCCTGCCATCCCCACTTCATACCAGTTCTGACACAGATAGTAACACTGGACATTTTAAGTGCAGAATTAGCTCCCAAGTAGTTTCTCTATGGTCACAGTCTTAAAATGAATGAGGGTTGATATTTTCCAGTTGGTTAGATCTTGGGAAGACTAGAAAACTAGTAAACTGCTCTGTTGGGCATCTTGGATAACAGAAGAGTAGGCCTTCTAACCAGAGTCGTTACTGAAATACTCTTTGACCTATTCTGTGAACAGGTTTCCAGAAACAATTCAGTCATTAAACTCTGATATGATGAAGGGTTGAGTCCTCTGACAGACTTACAATATCAATAGAACTGGGAGGTAACAGGATTTTGAGGGTTGGAGGAAGTAGGGCACTGGGGCATTGTTCTTGGGGGTTATAACTGGTCCTAGCTTCTTCCTGATACTTCTCCAGTCTCCACTGCACTTACCTTAGCTAAATAAGCTCCACTATCACCCACACAACCACCACCACTACCATCTCTACCACCCCACTGATTTCTCACCAAGCACATGAGGCCAAGCAATGAAAGACTGAACAACTGTGAACCAATATAAATCAGTCCTCTCTTGAGTTGCTGTGTGTGTGTGTGTGTGTGTGTGTGTGTGTGTGTGTGTGTGTATGTGTGTGCATGTATTCATTTGGTCATGAATTCAATGAAGCTAATACTTGTGGTGAGAATTGTCATAGGATCCATATTTTTGCTTTAAGACAGGGTCTCACTATGTTGCCTTGTCTACCCTGGAGCTAAACATGTATACTAGGCTAGAAAAACCTACAGCTATTAACTAGCTCTTCCTCCCAAGTGTTGGGTTTAAAGGTGTGTGCCACCATGCTCAGCTTGGTCATAGAATCTTGTCCCTTTCCTTTATTTTGCCTTTTCTCTTTTAGTATTAAAATTTGGAGTTCTTACTATTATGGTTTAAAATAATTTGCAATATAAAAGCAAATGTTAAACAATAATACAATTACCATGAATTTGCCTAGGAGGAGTTATTTTTTAATTTTACTGGTATTTTACTTTTGATATTATTTCACAATTTACAATAATTTCCAAAATAATAGCATTGCTTAAAAGAAGAAAGAATATAAAAATAATTTATTATGAAACAAGTAGATGCATTTGAAAAGGAAAATGCATTTAATTACATCTTAGTATATTTGCCATGATTCATGATGGCTATTTACACCAAATGATTTTTTAAATATTAAATATTAAATCCATTTAAATGCAATAAGTTGTATGGAGAATTTTCATCTTTATTTCAGAGTCATGATACTTTAAAATTCATCATTAGAGCTAATAAGAAATTATATTGAAACCACTCTGTATATTTAAATGAAGCATAAATCAATTATTGAAGCAAGGAATTTTTTCATCATTATAATGATTATCAGAATAAATTTCGTTCTTCAATGCTGCCTAATGGTGTCTTCAATAACAAATAATTTGCATAAACTTAATTTTTACTAGGAACTCTTGAAATGTGCTTATAATGTCTTTTTTCCCCAAGTATACCCTCTTAAAGAATTCTCCTGCAGAATCAGGATACTCTAAATGCCAGATCCTATTACACTTTACATACTAGAAATGAAAATTAGATTCATAATCAATATGCTGAACTATCCATTTAATATCTAGTACAGCAAACACCAACAATTTTTATGTAAGAGTAACAGACTCCAAAAGGTCACACTGATAAAAAACAAAACTACAACAAAACAAAAGATCCACAATCAATACAGCAGCACAGTGTCACAGGATGTGGGATTTTGTGTGTTACTCACTCTGTGTGATCTAAAAGAGTTAGTCTACTTTTGGAAGAAGCCTTTAGAGTTCTTTTGCATGAAAACTCCTTAAGTCAGACATGAAGCACAGACTGGCTAGCAATAAGACACACTTGGAGCTCCTTGGCTCCTATTATAAACAAGGGTGATAGAACAATGCAGAAATCTCTGAGGGGTTTGCTGGTTGCTTCCTCCTGTAAGTTAGTAGAACTACGTAATCAGCACCAGTTTATTATCAGTATGGTTATGTACACATTTCACACCAAAATGTTGTGAAGCAGTTTTCATATGCCATCATCTCACTCAGTCTTCTCCACAAGCTCCCTTGTTTTTCTACTAACATTTTACAAGCGTGTCATAGTTTCAGCTGAAGACACCTCTGGCTCCCTGAATCAACATAGATTAAAAAATGAAATGATGCTGGATTGCCATTACCCACATCCATGTAGATTATTTAATCAATATAAGTGTAACCCTGAAATGTTCTGAATTTTGTTGTACATGTAAAAAAATTTTGAGGACATGACAGTGATGAGTTAAGTGTATGCACACAGGGTTTTATAGTTCTGTCTTTATAAGGTAACACGGGATTTCTTATAGAACTATGAGAAAGTGATGTAGTTGGGTTAGTAGCTAAATTACTGCTGCCTACGTAAATCTGCAGTGATCTCACAGAATTTTGTTGCCTAGAAAAAGATAACCGGTTAAGCTATGGACTATTTATATTAGCTAGACCCAAGGATGTGTAGACAGAAAGGTAGATGAGTAGATTTTAATTTATGTTTATGAAAGCATGTAGATATGTTTCCCAGAATATGAGAAGTGACAGGGTAGAATCATCCAAGCCTTGGTGAATTTTCTCACTCAGAGCTCTCCAATGGCATCAAATGGCATACTATGTTTTCTGCCTCAAGTAAAAGTTATGTGACATTTGCTCAGGGTACATGAAACTTTTATTTTTTTCTTTTGGACTTTAAAAACTATACAACACATCCAAGAGTCCAACTCAAGAACAAGCCAGTTAAATTGAAGAATAAATGTGGGACATATATACATGCTTATAGTACATGCATATATGTATGTGTATGTATATGTGTATATATCATGTTTTGAAATCCTTGTTTTTTTTCTTTTACTTTCATCTGAAAAAACAAAGACCCCATTTTGTACATATAAAGATTACACAAATTCACATGCTCCCCCCAAAATTCAATCTATTAGTAAACAGTCAGGCATAGACCCTATTTATATTGTTAGAGAAAAAGTAATTTTATCATCAAAGAAAATAGTACATATAAAATAGAATTCTATTAGCCTGTTTTTTCCTACTTTTACTAACTACTGGAAGGTGCATGGTTATACTTTCACAAAAATTTTAGCAATTTGCCTAAATGTATTTACTTACATTTTAGATGAAGTATACTTCACTCAGCTGACATGTTACAAAGATAAAAGATACACTTCATAATGAAGGTAAGTAAACAGAAGACTCCCATAAGTTGATATTTGTTGCCATGTTATTCTTTCTTTGCCGTAGAGCTGACGAATTTATTTTTAATTTTATTCTATATATTTTTTATTTACATTTCAAATGATTTCCCCTTTTCTGGTCCCCCACTCCTCGAAAGTCACATAAGCCCCCTTCCCTCCCTCTATTCTCCCACCCATCCCTTCCCACTTCCCTGTTCTAGTTTTGTCTTATACTGCTACACTGAGTCTTTCCAGAACCAGGGGCCACTCCTCCATTCTTCTTGTACCTCATTTGATGTGTGGATTATGTTTTGGGCATTCCAGTTTTCCAGGCTAATATCCGCTTATTAGTGAGTGCATACCATGATTGATCTTTTGAGACTGGGTTACCTCACTTAGTATGATATTCTCCAGCTCCATTCATTTGTCTAAGAATTTCATGAATTCATTGTTTCTAATGGTTGAATAGTACTCCATTGTGTATATATACCACATTTTTTGCATCCATTTTTCTGTTGAGGGATACCTGGGTTCTTTCCAGCTTCTGGCTATTATAAATAGGGCTGCTATGAACATAGTGGAGCATATATCCTTATTACATGGTGGGGAATCCTCTGGGTATATGCCCAGGAGTGGTATAGCAGGATCTTTCGGAAGTGATGTGCCCAGTTTTCTGAGGAACCACCAGACTGATTTCCAGAGTGGTTGTACTAATTTGTAACCCCACCAGCAGTGGAGGAGTGTTCCTCTTTCTCCACATCTTCGCCAACACCTGCTGTCTCCTGAGTTTTTAATCTTAGTCATTCTGACTGGTGTAAGGTGAAATCTCAGGGTTGTTTTGATTTGCATTTCCCTGATAACTAGTGAAGTTGAGCATTTTTAAGATGTTTCTCTGCCATCTGAAGTTTTTCAGGTGAGAATTCTTTAACTCTGTACCCCATTTTTTTTATTTGATGTATTCTTTATTTACATTTCAAATGATTTCCCATTTTCTGGGTCCCCACTCCCAGCAAGTCCCATAAGCCCTCTTCCCTCCGCCTGTTTTGAGCTGACGAATTTAATCCAGTCCCACACTTTGAGATAGAAAGATAGCCACGGAAGCAACCAAAAAGATATCACGAAAGTGGAAACCCAATGCTTGTTCTCACAGAACTACTGGTAATCTTCTTGTCTTCTGTTTAATTTTATCTTGATTTTGTGTGTCAATCATTATCACTAATGCAAAGATGGGTGTTAATCTATATACTTATAACATGAATTCTTCATAAGGACTTTAAATTTAAATTAAATAATGAAAAATTGTTCTGAAAGCATTTGAATGGTGAATTATAAGACTGTGTCTGATTTTTTCTCTCCTATTTTCATCTAAGAACAAACTATTTCCTTTTGATAATGACAACAAATCATTACATAGAATTGACTACATTCATAGTTTTGTGTGTGTATGTGTGTGTGTTGTATGTGTGTGATGTAGTTGTGTGTATGATGTGTGTGTGGTGTGTGTGTGAGATGTGTGTGTGCATGATGAGTGTGTGCCTGTGAATGCATGTGTGTTTCAAATCATGTATAGAGGTGACAGGACACATTTTGGGAATAGATTTTTCTCCTTCTACCAACCAAGTCTCCTGGCTAACTCAGCAAGTGCTACTGTAAATTAGGGTTCATAGTGTGTGTGTGTGTGTGTGTGTGTGTGTGTGTGTGTGTGTGTGTGTGTGTTTGTGTTTGTGTTTGAAAGGAAAGAACATGAATTTAGATGTGTAGTGAGATAGAGATGAGGCAGGAGGCATTTGGAGAGGGTAACGAATATGATCAAAATATATTGTATGCAATTCTCAAGGAATAAATAAACACATTAAGAAATGAAATGCTTGCCTTACTTTGAGCTCACTTACTGTCTTACTTATGTTGTCTACTCTCTGCTTTGGCTCCATGTCATTGTCCCCCAGGAAGAGTGTGTTATGAATTTATTAACTTATATATCCCTGACATCAAATTATATATATCACAAAACAAAAGTCCATCCTAATGTAATGAAATCACTGTGGAAAATAGTTCTGCGAAAACCCTCAAGAGTTAATTCTGATTCCCTCCTGAATTCGAGGAATGCCAATTTGTCCTGACTTCCGAATGATGACCCCATCACTTGCTGACAAGCTATCAGTTTGGCAACTTACTCCAGTTCTAAGAGCTTAATGAGCTAATGTACCTGAAAGCTTGTACATTAGTGTCTGACACATCTCTGCTTCTCTTCTTTCTCAGCTGTAGCAACGCCACCTTTACCGTCATCTCAGAAACCTGTCAACATTTATAATATCAGCTGGTAGGTAAATATCAGAAAACTAACACCAAATAAAGCCATGTGAAGAAAAGCTCTGAAACTTTCATGCAGACTTTTGAAGTATCTTAGCTGTTTCTAAGAACAGGTAAGAAAGAATGTGCTGCTGCTGGCTACTGATTATGACATCACCTGAAGGCAAGTGTGTGGCTCAGGCCTTGTGCTGGCCATAAACCACTGGCTTCTGTGATAGAGAAAGAGAGGTGATTCGACAGATGTTTGTCTTCAAGACTGAGATTTCATGCTGTCCTGTGACAATTATCACTGTTGAGACAAGCATTTTTAAAGTACTTGTATTTTCCAAGATGTTGATAACTGCTAGGAACCACACTGACTGTTTTCTTTCTATTTATCAAGAATCACACATGCTTATCTGTTCTAAATTTCACCTTTTAATTTGATCCTTACATCATCAAATTATTGTTGTATCATGTCAGGATTACCTGTATTTCACAAATGAGTCCTACTTTATTCAACGACTCTGCTGCCAACAGTAAAAGAACATCTGGAGCTCTATCTGCATCAGGATACACAAGAGCAACAGTCACACAGCCAGGGTGGTTCTGTGCTCTCATACTCAGAACTCTTGGAAGATTAAGGCAAGAAGATGTTGAGTGTCAGGCAAGCCTTGGCTGTTCAATGAGATTTGGTCTGGAAAAACAATAGGTAGTGAGATGGCTAAGCTGAAAAAGTACTGTCACATTATCGTGAGGATCTGAGTTCCAATCTCTAGAACCATGATAAAACAGCAGGTGAGGCTGAAACATCAGGATTTCTGGCCATGGTTATCTGTGAGCATTCAGTTCGGTGAATGATCATATCTCAAAAATTAAGCTGGGAAGAAACAGAGGAAGACATTACACATCAGCCTCTGGCCTCTACCATGTATACACATTATACACACACCTGTATACATACAAGCAAACACATACACACATATGTGCATGTGCGTGCACACACACACACACACACACACACACGTACTTTGAAGAAGTTCACAATATGTCAGACCAAATAGACCTCAAAATGTCCATTCTTCCAACCCCACTAGGCGTTATGAAAAGTTTGACATCTCACTTATCTGAAGATCACATAATTGATGTTCATCAATCATATAAGAAATGGGCCACTAGTAAGAATGTCATTTTGGCTCCTGGTTAATTTCACTGTAAACTTGAAGATGATTGTGACTTGTTGTTTATAATTATATAGAAAAAAACAATAATACTTTGCTAGTCATAGCACTAAAATTTAATCATCTTTGTATGTATGAGAAGTCTCCTAGGCACACATTGAGCAGAGAACTAGACACACTATACATACAGCAAATATGCATCTTGACTTTCTCCTCATCCCCACACTTGTTACAATGAATGCATTTATTTTTACCTCATCGTTCAATCTCTATTTACCTCTGTAGTAGCTATTCCTAGGGGTCAACTTGACTATATCTGGAATGAACTACAATCCAGAATTGGAAGGCTCACCTGTGATCCTAATCTGGAGGCTCAGAGATACAAGTTTCTGACATGGATCTTGGCATGGAGATCTTGAAACATAGTGGCTATGAACTGCAGAAGATCAAGACAAGGAGATCTCTGAGTTCAAGGTCATCTGGCATCTGGAATAAAAAGTGTGGTGGCATACACCTTGAAACTGGGCCACAACCTCTGCTGGAGACCTACATAAGGTTATTGGAAGAAGGAAGACTCACTCTTCTTTGCCTGCTTGTCTTGTGGGACCGAGCACTGCTAGATCCTTGGACTTCCATCCACAGCTGCTGCTGACCATTGATAGGGAGTTGGACTATAGACCATAAGTCATCGACAAATTCCTTAACTATATAGAGACTACCCATACATCCTGTGCCTCTAGAGAACACTGACTAATACAACCTCTATACACTCTGGGATCAAGGTCTCCTCTGTTAGCTAGCTTGCTCACACCTGGTAACAGATGTCTTCAATTAATAACACTTTATATCATTTGATTCCAATGGCTTATAAACAAATGGAACTTCAGCAGTCAAGTTACCAAATGATCATCATAGTATATAATATAAAACAAATGATATGAACTTCCCTTTCTTATATGCAAAGGCAGAAGAAGGAAGAAAATAAGATCATGTGTGAAAGAAATACACTTTAATTATCATTTCTATATCTTTAAATAGAGATGGTATTTATCAAAAGCATTTTTGGAGATATCCTGACAAGAAATGCTTTCAGTTTCCATTTTCAGTGATCTCTGTTCCACAGAAAACAATCATTCATTATCTATGCAATAATCAGATATTCTAATTTCTTTGGGCCTACTGCCTATAAAGAAAAAGTAAAATGTCCAAAACCACTAGTTTAGGCTCAGGTCCACTGCTACTTAGAGAAATTCACTATCTCAGTTCTCTACCTTATAAAATAAATGCTCAGGACAAGACTTTTTCAGTGTAGCATACATCATATCACACTGTTTTGACAGAGAGGAAACATATCTAAATTAAATCATTGCCACAGTCAAACCTAGCACAAACGCTTTGTCACCAATGACAAAGTTTCTGTGTTTTACTTATAAACTCAGAATTTTGAGCCGAAAAGAAGCATGGAGACAATGAAGTCTGAATCTTCCTTTCTGACTGTTGGAAACCAATCGCTATGAACTCAACAGCATGTCACTGGTGACCCCTGATATATGGAGTCCAGCCACATCTCCCAACATCAAGTTCATTGCTGATCTCCATCCTGCTCATCTCATATTCCTAAAAAATGTTCACAACTAAAAATAATTAGATCCTGAAAAGCCAAACATTACTTTTCCAACCACTAATCCACATGCAGTCTTTTTGACAGAATGTTCTCTTTCATTTTTTTGTTTTTGTACTTGAATGAGTCTGTTCCTAAAGACGGCTAGTTTGTCTCCGTCTCTCATCTGCCCTCCTCACATGTTAAATTTTGAGACCACAGTTAGTTGTTTGTCCCTTTTCTTTCGGTCTTTAACAGTGGCTTACAGTGTGGACAATCGCTGCACAGCTGTTTCCCCAACCGTAGAGATGGCAAGTTTAAAGAAAAAGCCAAAATTAGTTAAATCTCCATAAATTGCAAATAATGGAAGAATTTTTTAACTATGCTAAGCAGAAAAAAAAGAGGTTTTGATTTGTCCTGTGAAAACTATAAGGATGGGGTCCAGAATGTGGCCTGGGATATGGCCCATTCTCAAGAAAGACTGGGTGCGAGACTCGAGTTGACAAGAAGCTTTGTAGGTCTGTTTCTGTCTCTCCTCTCCACTGCATTTTCTCTTGGTCTCAAGTTCAGTTCCCAAGAGAGAGTGGCCTAGCCTGGGAAGATCTTCAATTCTCTGACAGTCAACTGTGATCAGGGGATGAAATAGTATTTAGCATGGCTGTTGTCCATGTAACTCTGAATAGCAGAAGTCATGGCTCTAGAAAGAGAAGCTGAAGAGATTAGGCAGAACAACATTGGGTTTTCACCAGGGTTAGACCATGGTTGAATTTTGGGCTCTTCCTGAATAACACATATCACCAATACTTCTTTGATAACTTGATACTTGAGGCCTTGTCAGACTAAAGGGTTTTCTTATTTAAAATTTTCATAAAGTATATTCTGATGATGCTATTCCCTGCCCCAACTCCTCCCCACTTACCTGTCCATCCAACTTCATGCCTCACCCCCAGAAAACCAAAAATGCAAGCAGAGAAATTCCAATAAAACACAGACAGACAGACAGACACACACACACACACACACACACACACACACACACACACACACACACACAAATGAAACCAAAATCACTCACAAAAAGCATCAAGTTCATTTTGTGTTCTTTAACTACGATTGGGCATGTGGCCTGTCTTGGACCATGATTGATAGACCTAGTGATACTCCATTAGTGGAAATTAATTTTCCATTTTCCAACAGGTATCAATTGCAAATAATTTCCTGGCTAGAGCTAAGAGCCTGTGTCAACTTCCTCCTCTCTGCTGGGATCCTGTCGTCTTTGAACCTGTCCAGGTTGAGACACTTGCTAATCCATTTTTATTGTGTCTTATTCATAATTTCCAAACATTGAAAACAACCTAGATGTCTACCCACTGATGAATGGATAATAAAAATGTGGCACATTTGCTCAATGGAATATTACTCAGCTATTAAGAAAAATAAGTTATGAAATTTACACATCAGTGTCTTGTTCAACCTTTATCAGAGAAGCTGTTTCTTGGAATAAATGGGAACTCACACAGAGACCCACAACTGGGCAATGTGGACAAACTGTACTTTGAAGCACATGGTCCTAGACTAAGTGTTTTAAATAAATTACTTTAAAATACTTTCTACAAAGCCAAGGTTTCATACAAGAATAAACTGAGAATCAAAAGAGAATAAATGACTCTTTCAGTGCCATATGAACCGGAAGTACACAAGAAGAATACAGATCTCCAAAATATTATTCTGGGGCTTTTACTCATCTTAAAGATCTATTTGTGTGGATAGTTTGTGAGGAACCAAATCTTCTGCTATTTGGGCCAGCCCCAGTCCTTGTCAGTCAGTTCCAATACCTATTCCCTCTATGAGCTGCTATACTGTGAGGAGAAGCCACTGGTGCAGAGCCAGTTCCAGGAGCACATCATTGTCATAGAAGATGAAGGCCTGATGCAAGACTGTGATGGTCAGGTATTTATGCTGTCTCAGAAACCAGAAAGACGCCTTAAGCTAGACCAATGACTCATGGCTATGAGTCTTTGCATGCAGAGCTGTGTAAGCAAATAAATACACTGAACGACCCATTGGAGTTTCCAATGCCAAACAATTTGCAATAGAGGAGTGTGAAAGATAGAGGAATGGAGAGGTGGGAAGAGGCTGACATATCTCAATATCTGGTACTCGAGCTACCATAAGAGCCCATGTTAGTGTGTATGTATGGTCTGTACTGCTGCTTAAAGTGATGTTGATGTCTATGGCCTGGACTGCCATCTAGGGTCATGTCTGGGTCCATGGTCCTGCTGCAGGGTCATGTCTAGGTCCATGTCCCCTATGGCTCAATTCACCCTCACCAAACACCATATGATGTCTATGGTTCATGCTGCCACCAGCAGCCATGTCTGTGTCTGTGGTTTTGCTATAGCCAAGGACTGTGTTGATGTCCTTGACCGAAGAGGATCTCCATGAACTGGACTCCAATCAGGGATCATGTTGATGTCTGTGGCCACTGCTGAGGCAGAGGGCCTTATTGATGTCCATGGTTTGAACTGTCATCTGAGATCATGCTGAAGCACATGTTGCCTTCTGTGAGTTGTGCTGCTTCAAGGAGCCATGTCTTGATCTTCTTGGTCCTACTGTAGCAGAGGGCTGAGCTGATGTCTGTGGTTCCTTCAAATGCTATGCAGATGTCCTTCATCTCTGCCTCAACCTAAAGCCATGTTGCTGTCTGTGGCTGGTACTGCCAGCAAAGAATATGCTGACATCTATGACATATCCTGACTAGAGGCCAGGTGGATATCTGTGGTCCATGCTATTGACAGATATCATGTAGAAGTCTATTATCTATGTTGCTGCTGACTGTTAGGGGGCCGGGAAGCTTCTTCTGCAGCGGTATTGATGACTGCAGACTCACAGTTAGAAAGAGAGACATAGAAGATTTCTTTGACAACCTGCATCCCTATCCTTATCCCCTAAAAAGTGACCACCTAGACAGAAAGACATCAAAGAGAACCCCTTAAAATTGTGATATGAATACTAAAGCGTAGCTCTCCAGAATAGAAGGCTACCTGTGATAGTGGGGTGGGGAAGGATTTATTTTTCAAGGGTTGGCCACTGGAAGTTTGGCCATGCTCCAGTACTATATGGACACCACAAATTGAAGTATTTTTCTTCTGTTCTTTTTATCTTTTGGGGGGAGGGGGCTAGAAGGATTGGGGAACAAACTTGGGAGCACTCAGAAGAGTGATCAGAGTGTATAATGTGAAAGTCCTAAAAATCAATAAAAATATTCTGCTAAAATTTTAAAAGATCTATTCATGTATATGGGTATTTTGCCTGTATTTATCTACTAGATGAGTACAGTGGCCATAGAGGTTAGAAGAGAGTGTGAGATCCCCTGGGACTAGAGTGACAGATGGTTGTAAACCCACCATATGGGTTCCCGGATTCAAACCTGGGACCTCTAAGAATAGACAGTATTCTTATCCACTGAGCCATCTCTCCAGTCCATAAGGTGTTTATTTAAACATTTATTGAGTGTTTATTTCTCTCCAAGTTATGTGGCAAGTGCTTCAGTGACATTCCCTCAATACAAACGCTATTTGTATATTAATTCTCATACAAGCACTATGGCTGGCACTAGTCATATGCACAGAAGCTGAGACCTATTGATCATAGTGAGCACTCAAGGCCAGATCAGCTTTATGAGAAACTTCTAGGTTAATGCTATTCAATAAAATAAATTGGAGTGTCATATAATTTTTAAATTTTATTTTACCAATACTCTATACAATGAAAAGAGCCAACCTTTTTCATGTTAATGATACATTTAGCTAAATATATTCAAAATATTACCATTTCAATATGTACGCAACATTAAAATGATCACATTCTTATCTTTGAAGTAACTTTTTGCTTGTAATTCATCAAAAATTAAGCAACCTGCATTTCAAATATCACATAACAACCATATTGGACAATGTAGCTCTAAATGATTATAAAAATAATCATTTTTCCTCAAAACTAGTTGTAAGGAAAAATTCTCAACGAAATTTTACTATATCTATCCTTCTCTTGCTTCCAATCCTGCATGGGCTGTTTCAATGCCGGGAACACTAATGTGAGATCTCTTGCCTTCAGTCTCATCGAGAGACTTTCTATCCTTCTCCAAGATCAATGGGAGTAGACCTGAAAGAAACCCCAACCCATGGTCAGCCTGTTTGCCCTCAAAGCAGAAAAACCTATCTCCAGAGAAGTTGACAAAACATTGCCCTGCTTTGCTTTCTGTGGCTGTGATGCAATACTCCAGCCAAAAGTAATGTGGGGGAGAAAAGGGCTTCTTGACTTACAATTCAAAGTTACACAGTCAATTGTGTAGGGAACTTGGGACAGTAATTCATCAAAAACTCGAAGCAGAAATTTTGGAGTACTGTTGCTACTGGCTCACTCTCATACCTTTTTTAAATTTTTTACACAGAGCCCCTAGACTCTACCTGACTAGGAACAGTTACCCATAGTGAGTTGGGCCCTTCTACATGAAAATCAATCAAGACAATATCATAGACTTGCTATAGCAAAACTATGTAGACAATTCTTCAACTGAAGTCCCCTCTTCCCAAGTGGTTATAGGCTTTGACAAATTGACAATTTGACAAATGTAGACTGAAGCATATGGTACAAAGGTACCATATGGAAGGACTAAGGTTCAATACTAGTGACTCAAGAAACTAAAAAGAAAAAGGTAGTTCTGTGTACCTAATTTCCAGTTCTGCCTTCAAAGTGCCCTCTTCACCAGATAGCAAGCAGTAGATGTGTTTTGATTCAGATGACTTTCCAAGCTTGGTGTTAAACCATTAGCAAGAGTGTCGTAACCCATTTAGGTGGAGAGGGAGGGCCGGGCACTCAGCATATGCTAAGCACCCATCTCTGCCTCCTTTCTCAGGCTGTGGGCAGCAATTAACATCAGCAGCTGACAATGCTTGTCCTCTTTTCAACACTATTTTCGGCACTGAGAAACAAGTCTAGATAATGAGAAGAAACAGGGAGACTGTTGAGAAGCCAACTAATATACAAAGATATGTAAGGTGAAAAGTGGGAAAGGTGATGATGTGATCCAAGCAGTTCATAAACTGCAACAGCCCACGCTCTACCTCATCTCATTACTATTAATTTCTAAGACACAGAATGTGTTCATGTACATTTGGATGCTTTGCTTTAGTGATGAGAAAATTCACACAGATTCAAAACTACTTTAAAACTTAAATATTTGAGAATTGAGTGCTCATATATGTTATTGATCTACCTATCTGAAATATTGTTTTACAAACTCCCTTTCATATATGCATAGAGTAATAGCTCAGAGCACTCTGCACTTAAATATGCTAATCAGATGTGTTAAAATGAATACATTTACATCACACTCATTTCTAATATCCATAATTTATTTTCTTCTATGCCGAATATCACACATTTGCAAATTCAATATATTAATCAAAAAGACATTTGTTTTTCCAATTTGTTAAGTTTTTGTCACAGGCTTTTGTCACTGATCACAGTACAGAACAAGTGAGAGAAATTCAGAACAATAGATATAGTACTTGCCTTAAAGAAACACATAATTCCAATTCTTCATTGTATGCCAGCACATATAAGAGAATACTGCTGTCTGGCTTCTGTAAGAGCCAGTAGAATGGTATAGAAGCAAATGGAAAGAACTGTGCTTGATGAAAGCATGACTGAAAATGTGTGCTAGCTACATGGAGGGGGGAAGTTCTGCCTCCACCAGAGTATAGGCCTATGTAAGTTTGGAAGTTAAAAAACAAATCTTTTTGAGGTCACTATGAGAGGTTCTGTGTCAGAAACTCTGCACCCCTGAGTTTGTTGCTACAGCACTACTACAGAAGTCCAAAGGCAGAATCAGCCTGTGTGTTCATTTGGGAAATTAATGCATAAAGAAAAGATTGCTCATATCCACAATGGAATGCTAATGTATCACTTTTAAAAGCCTTAGTGACTGGGTTATAAAATTAAACCATGCAGATAAAGGTAAGCACTGAAAGATTTCATTCATATGCCAATGTAAAAGAGCTAAATTTGAAGTAGATAGTAGCATATTGGTTAGCAGAGACGGTATTTTGGAGGTATATGTAAGGAGAGATGGGCAAGTGGGTCTAAAATCATAGCTTGATAAGATGAGAAAATTCTGATACTCTATTGCATGAAAAGGTGGCTGCAGTCTACAGAATTGTATCTTAAGAGTCAGAATAGCTAGTAAAAAGGATTGTGAATCTTGTCATTATGTTTGAAATGATGGATAAACAAGTTATACTTCAAGGATCAATTCAAAGTGTATAAATGCCTGGATATTTCACTCCACATCACAGCGATGCACAATGAGAGTTAGTTGAATGAATCTAGAAAGGAACTTAAATTAGAAAACAAAGGCTGAATTTCAGGTGCTTTAGGTAAGAAAGGGAGATACCTGAAGTTAGATTTCATAGTAAGGTCAAAATTGCCATAGGATCAGGGAGTTTGCTGAGAGACTGTGACTCACAGTGACAACAAAAGTCACACCCATAAAGTCTTAACAACACTACTGCTCAAATGGGAGCTGAGCAGATATCAATAAGCACGCCAAAGTAGACAGAGGAAAGACCACTGAGCCTCAACCCGACACGACAACTACAGGCAACGGAGTACCGGAGTGTTTGAGGGAGGAAGAAAAGGGAGATACGGTATAATTAGAATCTTGTCTTAGTTTGGGTTTCCATTGCTGTGAGGAAACACCATGACTAAGGCAATGATGATAAGGACAACATTTAATTGAGGCTCGGTCAGAAGTTCAGTCTATTATCATCGAGGCACAAAGCATAGGGGCATCCAGGTAGGCATAGTGCTGGAGAGTTCTGCATCTTGATCCGACTGTATCTAGGAAAAGACTGACTCCCACATGGCTAGGAGAAGATTTCAAAGACCAACCACACAGTGACACATTTCCTCCAAAAAGGCCATATCTCCTCCAACAAGGCCACACCTCCTAATAGTGCCATTCCTGGGCCAAGCATATTCAGACCATTACAGATCTCAAATTTTAAATTAAAAAAGAAAACAGTCTACAGAGGCGTGGCACATGGTGAGTCTCCAGAAAATCCATTGATAGCTTCAAGAGATGTGAAAAGTGGTGAGTTTGCTTGCCTAGAAGGTCATGGGTAACAGCAACACAGTGATAGTGTACCGGGAAGACTTGGGGATTATTTTGGCTGTCAGATTTTTAGGATGGGAAATTGGCTGAGAGTGGAGAACAAAGAAGAATGGATATAGAAGAGGGTGAAAATCAGCATGAACAAGGCAAAAAGAAATGCTCAAGAATGGAACAACACTGGAGAACCTGATGGTTAAAAGGTATTTGGATCATGGTAAGTTATAAGAACAAAGTCAGGATATCACGTGTCAGCCTTCCCCAGGGACTCATCACAGGCAGACACAGGACTGGTCTGTCTGTTACATGTGAAGGAAAGGTGCTAAGGAAAGATAGTAGGGAGAGAAGAGAGACAGAGAGAAGGAAGAAGAAAGGAAGAGAGAGAAATTCTATAGCCAAATCTATAATGTTATACTAAAAATCCTTGTTTTCCACTCTTATGACCTGTCAATTGTAAAGAACTATATGAACCTTAGCTGCCATAACCATTTCTATTGTGTTTAAAGTAGGTCTCAGGCTGTGTTCTCAGCTCCTTCACTTTTCTTCTGTCTTCACAGGTTTCTCTGGAATCCAGGGCTTAGTACAGCAAGTATTGCATATTTTAAAAACAAGGAATGGAAGCTCCAGGCATGCTTACTTGGCATTTTAGGCAAAATGTACATATAATTTTTATATCTGGAGGCAAGGAACAAGTTTAAAATTGCTTCTTGCTTAATTATAAGGATTTATAATCCCCAGAAACTGCTTCAACTGTATGCCATTTGTACACTCAACTATTTAAGGTTTTTCCACTATTTTTATGTCTGGAGCATGTTTTCTGTTCCAGTTGTAAACAACTCTAAAAGTCTAGTGACTTAAATGATAAACAGTTGCTTATTTAGCTCACAAGTCTGCAAAGTGGGAATGATGCTTGTGGGATGACTGGTGTTTACTTCACACAGATGGCCTGAGAATCTCACCCACCTGACCAGCAAGTTAATGTTAGCTCTGCTGGAATGCCAAGACTGGGGAGTCATGGGTTGTTTTGCGGTTTTGTTTGTTTGTTGTTTTTATTCCAACGTGGATCTCCCTATAAATTGACTGAACTTGTTCCCCGTGTAGTGTGTGCTTTCATTCAATCAGCATCCTGAGAAAACTAAACATAAACATAAAGTGAATTACTGCTGTAGACTAAACTTGGAAATCAGAGCATCCTTTCCTGGAATCAGTCTAGAACTAAGGAAGAAATAAATCACTGACTACACTTCTCATGATGATAGAAGAGTGGTAGCATGGGAAATATTGTTTTAAAAAGTTGGGAAGATGAAACTTGCAAATCCAAAGTGGATCCAATTCTAAGTGAAGATGGGCCTCTACTTTATTGCTTTCTTTTGGGTTTCAAGCCTAACTAACATTGCTTGAGAACCCAAAATTCCTAGATGAGACTATTGGCTTTCCAGTGACCACCATCAGGGCAGAGCTAGGGAGAAAAGCCATTTTCTTTGAGATAGATCTACTAAAGTCATATGTTTGACTTGGAATCTACTGCTATGAATTGTCAGCACATTGCTTGGATAGCTGTTGCCAACTAAACAATTGCCCAGTGACTTGATGTTTGTTCCAGATCACATTCCAGACAGCCTACCTGACATGTGCAGCTTAGGGGTGTAGATTTTGAGAAAAATAAAGAGCAAGACACTAGAAGACTTCATTTAAAGCCAGGCAATACAAACTACCAAGGAACAGACTTCATGTCTTTTACTAAACACCACTGTGAGAGTTGCATTAAAACTCTGTGTATTCCAATGAGGAGAGTACATAAACCTCTTAATCTTGGTAGAGTTCTGTTTAGTTCAAAGGAGCCATGTGCATAGGAGACCAAATGTGGATTATTAAATAGACTCTCAGAAATACTATTGCAACCATGTGACCTTAGGGAAGCTAATTAAGCCCTTGAGCCTCAGTTCTCTTATCAGTTACATAGGGTCAAAACCACGTATTTAATCAGGTTATGTAATGATCAAAGAAGATAATGTGAAAGAAAAGTCTGTCTGTCTGGTTCATGAAAGTCCAAAGTGAAAGTTTGCCTTCCTCTTTGCTCTGCTCTGGATCTGCATGCTACAGAGCAGTTGACATTCTTGAATCTCACTTATCCTCTCAGATGACCTCACCTTCACATCTCAGAATAGTAAGCCAATGACAGCAGTGATGTTGCAAATACATTACAGTTTGGATTCAACAAGGACTGTGCCGATGCAGAGGAAGAGGATGCAGACTAGAATGCAGTAAGGACCGTGCAGATGCAGACGATGTGCAGATATGATGGTGATGCCCTGACATGTTTTCTAAAAGGAAAAAGAAGAGGAAAAACAGCTAATCTTACAATTATAGGCAAATATTCATAAGAAATAATTACATAAAAACATGTAAGTGTCAATGACTGGTTTTGGTATCTATGCCGTGGGTAAACTGAGGCAGGTAGCCCTTTGGGGTCACTGCTTAGAGCTGCTGATGGAGGTAGATACCTACTCCTACTGGGGCTGTTTTTAAAGGCAGCCAGAAATTACAGGAGATACTCAGTTCACTTTTTTTCAGAGGGAACAAATGTTAAATTACTGGGGCTGGCACTCCCTGTGGCCAGCAGAAAAACTATAAACTCTTTTAATTCCTTGGGTCCAGCAAGAAAGAGAAGGAAAGAGAGAAAATCCACACATGCATTCATACATACACATACACACACACACACACACACACACACACACACAGTTGATGGGTGGAAGGAACAATGTTCCAGCCCTCTTTCACATAAACATTACACATTGACATACTTATAGCTGATGGATGGAGGAGTGATGTTCCAACCACACACAAGCTTGCACATACACATAGTGATAAAAAAAATAACCAATGTTCCAATCCCCATAGTTTATTCTTTCTTCTGTAGCTTATATATCCCAGAAAAATCTTTCCAGCAGTATAAAATTATGATGTGGTTACATGTTAGTTTTCTTCTAATAAATGATTATGAAAAAGTGTTTTCCATCAATACCTTTATAAGACATAACATTATATAGTACAGGTAAAGAAAACAAAGTATTCCCCAAAACTCATGTACATTTGTCACTAAGCAACTTGTTATAAATTAAAAAAAAAAAATCTTAAGTGAGAAAGGTAGTTTTCTCACCCAGTTCTCTTACTGGCAGGCAGCAATTGTGGTTACAAAGAATGAAGTAATTATTTTATTATTTACCTTTAAAAATAATCTTGTAAGAAACTTAAAAGAATCACAATTTTAAACTTTTATATAAAAATCAGTCATATCTATTTCAAATCTTCAGAATACATATCTACTTATCAGCAATTCTTAATAAATCATATCAGGAAACTGAGGGGGGAAATGGGTCCAAGAAATCGGTCATCACCAGGGCGGCCTCAGTGAGACACATCAGCCGTGCTGCTGTTGTTCTTGCTCCCTCACCATGAGAGAGTCCCTCACACAGTAATTAAGAGTGTGCCTCTGAACGTCAAATTGTTCCCTAAGATTTTCTACATCAGAGTCAGTAGCAAAAACATCTCAACCTAGCTTTACTAACAATTTTATTTTTCCAAATATTTTCTAAGTGTGGTGGTCATTGTTGACAATCTATGTCTCTTATGTTCTTTCCTAGGGTGGTGATCAAATCATAATCTGCTCTAGCAGCAATGCCTGAAATAGATCAAACATTAGTATTGTGAATGACAGAGATACTGTCCAGTGTGGGAACTGGAAGCCTTCTTTTCATACAATTCTTAGATTAAGAGGGATGTAAGGGCAGCAAGCAGAGCAGAACTCTATAACAGCATGAAGTCCTCAGGACACGTAGTCCTCAGGGCTATGCCATACTCACCAGGAGGCTGTACTAACCCATGGACCACATTCCATGGGTTCTAAAGCTATTTGATGATCCACCTGCATGTCCCTCTGCAAATAACAAATATCAAAAGAAGACCATAGATAATCTGGAAAATAGTTATGGATTTTTCTATATACAAGAATTGTATATGTGTGCATGTTCATATATACATATACATATATGTGTTTATCCATATATATGATATGCATACATTTATTTAGCTTGAGAATAATTCCTGCAATAAGGCATTACAAGGCAGGGAAAATATTTTCAATGTTCCATTTGCCTAATAGCTTATAGAAAACCTAATTAGACTCAACAATGCAATCAGCAAGAAATGACACAAAGCTTTTCAAATGCATCATTATTTTCCCTGGACTTATCCAACCAGTCATTTCCTGTGTCACTGCACCAGTACCCTTCATGATAGCACCAGCAAACAGTACTGTTGGAAGCTTTCACAATGCTTCATGCCCGAGTCCAGCGCAGGGGGAGTGGTAAGATGCTGAGGTTTGCCAAAACATCCTGGATACAATTGCTGGGCTGAGTTTCAAACCTTGGCACATAACAGAACCTAATATCAGCTTTGGATGACAGCCCACTGCATCCAGTTTCTGACTCAATCCCAGTTTGAGCCATGTCTAGTGTCTTTAGTTGCCTAAAGAGAATTTCTTGATATCACTCAAGTATCTGCCATTTGCTATCATTTATTCAATGAACATGATAATATTTTAAATCAATGTCAATATATATTAGCTTTCTGAGGCTTAGTGAACTAAGCAGGTCTTCTAGAACATTCTATTATTATTTTAGTTATTTTTTAGCTTAGTCATTTTAAATTGGCAGCTAGCCCAAAAAGCCATTACCAGCCTTATTAGAATCAATTAGTATTCTATTAACAAAAATTAAGTCCAGGCAAACAGAATGGGGAGAGTCAATCTAATATGAAGAGATTCCGCTTCCTATCTATGAGATGCATTTCTATTACACAAGATTGATACAATGATCTGGTGTGAAAATATTTCTGAAAGCATGTCATAAGCTATCAAAGCAAACAGAAAAGAAGCTGGTCAAATTCATTCTACAAGAAGCTCTGGGAAGTCTATGTGGAGCCTAAGGACAGGAGCAGAAAGAAAAGCCCTCTGTCGGGCATCTCATCCGGAGAAAATGGTCCAAACAAGATGCCTGCCTGAGGCCACAGAGCTGCTACACCTCACCTACAGAAACACCTACAGTGTTTCGCTACAGTGTAGAGAGAAAACTACAATCATTTAATTGGAATGATTGTGGCAGTGGATTGTGACAAAGATACTTTGGAGAATAAAAAATAGATGGTGATGTGATAAGGAAAGAAAGTGACATTTGCTGTGACATCTTCTGAGAAAAACTTTGAGCTGATAGGAACTTCATGAAGTCAGGAAAGAGTATTCCAGGGAATCTCAGCAATCCCCACCAAAAGCATAGCCACCTGTATTATTTGCTGCTGAAAAATTCTGCAGTCTTCCCAGGCTAGACTTTGAAGCTGAGAATACTGAACTCTCACTGTTGCATTGTCCAGACCAAAAATATATTTCACCAAATATTCATGGGAGCAAATATGGAAACAAAGTGTAGAGTATAGACTGAAGGAAAGGCCATCCAAAGACTACCCACCTGGAGATCTATACAGTCACCAAACCCAGACACTATTGTGGATGCCAAGAAGTGCATGGTGACAGGGGCCTGAGATAGCTGTCTCCTGAGAGGATTTGCCGGAGCCAGACAAATACAGATGCAGATCCTCGCAGCCAACAATTGGACTGAGCACTGAGTTCCCAATGGGGTCCCCAATGGAGGAGTTAGAGAAGGGGATGAAGGAGCTGAGTGGGTTTGCAACCCCATAGGAAGAACAATAATATCACCCAGCTAAAAACCCCAGAGCTCCCAGGGACTAAACCACCAACCGAGGAGCACACATGGGGGAACTATGACTCCAACCACAGATGTAGCAGAGGATGGCCTTGTCGGGCAACAGTGGGAGGAGAGGCCCTTAGTCCTATGAAGGATGGATGCCTCAGTGTAGGGGAATTTGAGGGCAGGGAGGCATGGGTGGGTGGGTGATCTCCCTCATTGAAGCAGGGGAGGGGGATGGGATAGGAGGTTTCAGTGGGGGAAACGGGGAAGGGGATAACATTTGAAATGTAAACAAAGAAAATATCCAATTTTTAAAAAAGCTCAGTTTTTTTTTCACAGTGCCACCTTGATACCACACATGCAGGGCCCTACATTGCAACTGGACTCTTTAGCAGCTCAGCAATTAGCCCCCAAACTCTTCTATAGCTACAGGAAGCAGCTGATTAAGTTAGTCTCAACACAATTCAAATAAATCCCAGGCAGCATATATTACCAATCCATGACCCCAGGAAGCATCCAGGTTTCCTCTTCTGAGTGACCCAGTCCACCAAAATCTTCAAGATGCAACCAAATGTCCTTGCCCACATCCCAACAAATATAGCATTGGGAATTGCTGTGAACGTAGACACAGTCCAGGGCCTTGAACCCCATATAGTTAGAGCCAGTTAATTTTGTGTGTATTATGTCTGGGGTATATTTACTTCTGTGTGCATATCGTGTAGATCAGAGACTGGCAACATAGACCTGTTTTTCTGGTTTGAGAACCCCCAAGAATTTCCAGTTTCCTAATAGGTATCTATAGCAACCTATCAAGCACAGGAAGCTTTGCTGCTCAAGGTCCTCAGGATGCCTCAGGGGAGTGCTTTAATGATTCTTGACATCCAAAGTGTTCTTATCAAGCAGTAAAAATGAACCAACATAATGTCCTTCTTTTAGACAACTACTCTCTGAGTAGCTGGCCATTGTCCCCTAGAATATACCAAGATTGATCAATAGTGGCTGATGTACCATTTCTCCTAAATAGTGAATCCACTATCCATGATTTTTAAAAAAACCATCAGTCAAAACGGTAAGTACCTCATAACATAGAAAGTGGAAATGAAACTGCTCATATTTCTGGGCATCCTTCAAATCACATCAACCAATGTAGGTACCACCTCTGGTTACTCACAAAAGTCACAGGAAGAACTAAGTAGATGGGTTGGTTCTAGCTTTGGTGCTGATGGTTTTTTAAAAAATGCTAACAGTGGTCATTCATTTGAAAACCAAGATGTGTGCAAAAGCATTGTGTAGGGTTGGGGATAATATATATCTTCCTTTTTATGATTTTTCCTAAACAATGCAGCTAATAGCCTGAAATGGTGCATACAATTACCATAATATTAATTTTCTTGACAAATATTTATTGAGCATTTACCATGTGCTGGGCATAGTGCCAAGTCTGGAATATACAGTGCATAAGAAAACACTAAGTACCTAACTAAGTAATTTGAAAAATTAATGGTTGTTCTGAAGAATGTTGCAGGGTAGTAAGAGAGATTAGGACAGAGGCATGCTATTTGACTCCTCTAAGGCAACGCCCCAAAGGTTCACCAGGAAATAGGCAAAAAGAAAGCAATGAGAGCATTCTAACACTAAGAGAAGGCTACTTCTGCCCATGACCCGAAGATTAATGTGTTATTTTATATGTCTATGTATCCCTCATACAATTGCCACAGTGGTTGTATTCCAGTGAGCCAAGAAAAAAAGAAAACCTGAAAGAAAAAAAGAGTCATCTGAACATGAGGCGTCTAGTGAACTTGCAAAACATGCTTGATAACTCAATAAATACAGCAGAAAGCCCGAGATGGTGGAGGATGTGCATTAATGAGGAATAACAAAATTGTGTGTTAATCTAATTTTGATGATATTTAAATACCTTGTAAAGATGAAATCAGTGGTGGTAGGAAGGTTAAGTGGGTAGGCAAGAAAGGTACCTGGAACAAAAATTGTGATAAAAAAAAACAATTTAAGATATATCTTTTTTTTGTGGTGATATGCATGTCTGAATGTATGTTCACATGTTTAGGAACACACATGTGTATGTGTGCATATACACATGCATGTGAGTGCATAATGCAGAAGTCAGCCTCAGGTTGATATTGAGCATCTTCCTCATTTGCTCTCTATTAGATACAAGGAGGCAGTGTCTCTTACTTGAACCCAGAGACCATTTTGCTAACGTGGCTAGCCAGATTGCTCTAGGGATCCTCAGGCTCTACCTTCTTTGTGATGAGATTATAAGTAGGCCATCATGCCTAGCCAGCCTTTATGTCTTTATCTTGATGCTGGACATTCAAACCATAGTCCTCACATTTGTTGAAACTTTTCACCCATTTATCTACCTCTTCACTTTTCAAGATACATATTTAAAGGAGATGCAAAATGATCAATAAAAATCAAAACAAAACAAAAAACGGAACAAAAAGCAAACAATGATGAGTTGATGGGAGCAAGAGTTCTATGAAGCAGAAGATGTGTCATCGGCCATGATTACATTTCTGGTGTGAGCATCAGGAAAATGAAGGCAGTAGAATTGTGACTGAATGTGTCTCCTAAAGTTCATGTGCTAGAAATGTTAACATCAATACAGTAGCATTGGGAGGTGATCAGAGCACAAAGGATGTGCCCCCGTGACGGGACTAATGCTATCACCAACAGAGTAGGCTGGTTATCACAAGAGCGGGTCACCCTAGAAATGACTTCTCTCCCCTTGCTGTGCCATTCTTGTGCTAGAAATGACTTCTCTCCCCTTGCTGTGCCATTCTTGTGCTAGAAATGACTTCTCTCCCCTTGCTGTGCCATTCTTGTGCTTTACAGCCCCCGTCATCTGCCATGAGAGGGTACTGCATCAAGGCCCTCACCTGATACAGGTGCATGCTCTTGGATTCCCAAAAGCTGATTTCCGACAGAGCCCGTAGATTTGTGCAAATTGACGTCCCACTCACACTGCTCTTTATGGGGATAGGAGGTAGACTCACAAGGCAGCTTTGCAACAAACGCATAATGCAGGCTATGGGTACACCTTCACTTTCTGAAATTCGAAGAATCTTGCACTGCCAAAATCTCCATTATCACCTCTGTCTGTCTCTGTCTCTGCCTCTCTGTCTCTGTCTCTCTCTGTCCTCTCTGTCTCTTGTCTCTCTCTGTCTCTGTCTCCGTCTCTCTCTCACGCGTGCTCTGTGTGTGTGTGTGTGTGTGTGTGTGTGTGTGTGTGTGTGTTTTGCTGTGGCTGTGGTTGTGTTTTGCTTTGCAGAGGGGAGGGCAAGAACTGGGGAAACAGAATTGGAAACAAGTACATACCTAAATAATGAAAAATGACCGTGGACTCCTATAGATGCTTCTCAGGGGCTTTCTGATGCAAATATATATCTAAGTTAGCTCTGCTTTCACCTCAGGAACAAAAAAAAATATCAAAGTAAAAAAAAAGCAAGGTTTAGAAAGAAACACTGCCACCACAAGCTACAGATTCCATTGTTTCTAGAGAAAAATTCATTTACATCAAATATCTGAAGCTGTCAGTGCACACAAAGACTTTGAAAGCATTTGTTTGGAGCTAATACTGTTCTTTCTATTTATATTCTAATAACTCGTCCACCCCCTTATGATTCTTTGTGAACTCGCTCAAGTTTTGGCTGTACTATACTTTTCTTTTTTTCTCCCTGAAACACACTTGTAATCTTTACAGACTTGTTCCAAGAGCAAGGAAGGGATCATTAAAGAAAAAATGAAGTGTCATGTGATGATCTGCCTGCTGCTGAGAGGGAATCTGCTCAGAACTGTTCCCACAGTTCTGTAAAACTAGGATAATCCAATGCCATGAAGGTATGAATCAGAATAGACCAGGGAAGACCACAGTCAGAAAACACACATTGTAGCCACAACCTTCAGAGCAGATAAAATTCCAAAGCTGGATGAAGCCTAATATTCTTAGCTTACTAATTATCTTCAGCAAGAACAGCCTTTTTGTGACCTATTTATGGAATCATAAATAATCTTTGAGAAAAAAGTCAAATGCAGATGGCTGGCACAGAATCATCCTAATATAATAAATCATGACTTTAGGAGCTAATAAGATTAGGCAGAACCCAATCTGAAATTAGGATTCAGATGGTCAAGGTCCTGCTGAAGTTCTCATGATAAAAAAAAAAAAATCTAGAATAAAAGAATAGGGAATGGAGAGATGGCTCAGTGGTTAAGAGCACTGGCTGCTCTTGTAGGGGACCTAGGTTGCATTACTGCACCCACACAGTGACTCACAACCATCTATGACTCCAGTCCCAGGGGATCCAATACCATCTTCTGGTCTCTGCAGATACTGCATACACATGGTGTACAGACATACATAGAGACAAAATACCCAAACACATTAGATAGATAGATAGATAGATAGATACATAGATACATAGATACATAGATACCTAGATACATAGATACATAGATAGATACATAGATAGATACATAGATACATAGATAGATACATAGATAGATACATAGATACATAGATAGATACATAGATAGATACATAGATACATAGATAGATTCATAGATACACAGATAGAAAATGAATTAATTAATGAATGAATGACCTTTAAAAAGAATCTGGGCCCACACAGTCCAGTGAGATAAAGCTTAAGTACCAGGGAAGGGCACTCAAGACAGTAACACCTAGGCTAGGAGAAAAAAACTCAAGCCAATGGAGGAAAATTAAGTTACTACTAATTTTTAGTTTTCTTTCTAGTCACAAAATAGTAGCCTTCTAAAAGATAACCCTTAGAGATAGCCCCAGTTGGGTTTGAAATTTTTGTAATAGTTTTAGGGTTTTGTTCATTTGTTTTTATTTCGGGTTATTTAATTTTAACTCTTTTAGCTACCTAAAACATTCTGCCATCATCCCATGAATGTTTTCTTTTACACATGCACAGCCCACCCTCCTTCCAACATTCCCTACCAGGACAACACACTGGCTAAGAGTGATGTACTCAACCTAATGCACTGTGTCACCAGGTCAGAGTTTCCATTAGAGATGCAATGGTGAAGTCGATGATCGCAGTCTCATGCAGCAAAGATTCATGGCCTCGAAAGCTGTTCTCACATTTTCCCTCTCTCCCACTCCTCCTCAGGCCTTCAGTATTCCTAAACCACTCCATAGTTTACCTTTTCCAGTATGTCATGCAGTTGAGTTCATGCAGCACATAGTCAGTTTGCAAGTGTGAATTTAGGTGTATTTAGCACATTGTTACTTTGAGTGGTAAATTCTCCTCCACTCTCTGGCTGTTCTATAATTTGTCTGTTCACCTGCTATTGATGAGCCAGAACATCTTAGTTGTTTCCAAGTTTTGTCACATCTGAATAAAGTTGTTATAAATATGCCTACATGTTTTTGTGTGAAGTTACATGAGTTTTGAGTTTGAACTAAAATGTATTTCTGATCCAAAACCTACAAAATTTGGAAATTGACATAAAATCATGAAATCAGAAACATTTTCTCAAAGCACAAATTTACTCATGGAGAATATTTCCTTAACCTCAGAAGCAAAGGGAAACCACAGAGCCCTGCTGAAGATGAACTTGGATTTAAAATCCATACTGCGTGCATGCGTTTGCGCGCGCATCTGCACGCGCGAAAGAGAGAAACAGAGAGAGAGAGAGACACAGAGAGAGAGAGAAACACAAGAGAGAGAGGCAGAGGCAGAGAGATACAAAGAGACAGAGACAAAGACAGAGACAGACAGAGTCCAAAAAAACGTCAGAGGCAACTAATCTGCCATAAAGATAGTGATCGCTCGAATATAGAATGACATAATTAACATTTGTTTTCTCAAGCAGTAAAAAATAGTGAGAACACGTAAAAGTAGAAAAGTAATAGAAATACCTATCATTAGCAGGAAGTTTGGAAAAATACTGTCTCCAAGACAAAACTCAAGTATAGTCATTGAAACTAAAACCATTTAAACAGGAATAAGGCAAAACAATAGAATTTTTAAATGTGGAAAGGAATGGGACACTAGAAGAAAGCTGTACTGAAGTTTCTACCACCACAGTGAGGAATACCCCGATGGAAACTATAAAGAAGCATGCAGAGCACAGCAGCCATGCCACTCAGATGCTCAAAGAAAAGGTAGAATGTGGGAGAGGCAGCATCTGACACAGCATCACATCATCAGTGAATGATGATGCTTTCGAAAGGTAAATTGCTCCCGCACAGCACAAACATTTTTAGTTTATGCTGAAACCTATTTTGAGGACTAGAGAAGAGCCCTGATACCACAATCAGCCATAATCATTTTTCGTAGGAGTGAGTAAACCCAGAGACACTCAGACATATGTTCCAAACACACCGCTTTGGATTCTGGTCCAGGTTTCAAGTACACAGGTGATAGCAACCACATCAATGTTCTCGTAGTTATTACATACAGAGAATCCTAAAGATGGCTTTATAGGCATTGCGTTCAAAGTCAGAGTGAGAGTGTAGTCAGCCTAGGATGAGAAAGTCCATGTCCCCACCTCATTTATTAAAAACATTTCTTTATCTTCCCCTTAACTTCTTCCAGTTTGACAGGAAAAGCCCATTTGCCCACAGTGACACTAGGGTCCATGGCACAGTGATTGACACTTAGTAATGACTGTGAACTGAATTTAAGTTTAAGTGGCAAGTGATGGATACTACATCATAAATGAGGGTCACAGACAAAGCCAAAATCAAAACCCACAGATTCGTGAGCTTAGTACCATAAGGATGATTCACCTGAATAGTTCAAACAATAAAGCCAATTATTGCAGAAAAAAAGAATGAGATTTCATTCTGTATAAATCGGGTGCATCTGCGGCCCTGATTCCTCCTGTTATTATTTTTTTCACCAGCTTTAGCTCAACCTGCTTTCTAATCTGAACCACTACCTGGGAGCCTGTATTCTCTTCAAAGCAAGAATTAAGTCAAATGCTAACTGGATGCACTGAAGCCTTTTCTTGCTTGTCATTCTCTGTTTCTTTAGCAACCTTTTGGCTCTCTTTTCCATTTTTACCATCCTGTCTTGATAGGAATGGGGGCAAAACAGAATATTCCTTTGTTCCATTGTTTGCTATTTCAAATTCCATTGTTTTGCTATTATCTTAAAAAAAAAAGGTACAGGATCTTTAAAAGAGTTACACTGATAATGTTTTGACATTGCAATTTGGCAAGGCAATATGGTCGCAATAATCACTCAGCAACATTGTTTCACCACCGTCTTGATGTTGTGAAATGGTCTCTTTAGACTTACATTTTGCCATTGCCTTGACATTGTAATATGGTCTCTACAGATTTGCATTGAAATTTGTTTTGTCATTGTCTTGATATCATAATGTCCTCTCCATGGACTTCTCTTCACACACATCATCCTCTCCGATGACTTGCATATCAGCCCCATTATAAGAGCAATGTGCACTGCTAACGTCCCATCCCAGGCAACTGGGAATGATCTTTCATGGTTCCTACTTAACAGTAAGTGTCGCATCTCATCAATAACTATTTTCAAACTCTTTTACCTCAACTCTTCCCAAATCTCATTCTTGATGCAGATTTTTTTTTTTTTACTAAGAAGCAAAGTGGACAAATTCCCATTAGGTAAAATCTGCCTGCACATTTTTCATTTTTAATATTAAACTCACTCACTTTAAAAGCATTAAAGTGGAGTTGATCATGAGGGAGTTTGCTTCTCCAGCCTATAATAGGAAACTATTGCATAGAGTTGTTCCAACCTGGTACAAGAACACAGCAGAGTACATTAGAAGGGAAAACCTCCCACCTCCTCTATTCACAAAATACCTTTGTAAATCCGTTTCCCTTGTTGAATTGCATCACTTCTAATGCATACTGCCTTCCACAATGCCTCTGCTTATACCATCTTTCCAGAGTCTCACATGCTCTGAAAGCACTAAGTGGATGTAATATCCATTTTTCTCCTTTCTTCTCCTTACATGCATCAACCATATTCTTTTTCTTAGTCGTAAAATACATGCATAAACAAAAGTAAAACCTCTAGTGGGACTGTGATGATTTTTTTTCTTACAGAAAATGGAATCCTCTCATTTAAAGCCTGTAGGAAGAAAGCACAGGAATAGAGGCTTATGACATTCTAAAGCAGCAGTAATTCTGCTGGCCAGGTGTTAGTTCACCCCCATCACTGGATCTCAGGGAACATGTTCATAAGCTCCAGTAGATTTCAGCATGGCACCTAGCACTTGCCTGATGCCTTGCGTGTATTATCTTAGCAATGTACTGTATTATCGTAACAATGTATGCCGAGAATTCTGTAAATTTCTAAGCCACCCTTCTTTAGATTGTACAGAGCCAGAGTCACTGTGCAAGGTCATAGTCAGAGTTAAAGACAGTCTCCTCTCATTTTTCCAGCTCAGTGAGATTTGAACTCTACTACAAAGATACCTTACTGAATGGCCATTGTTCAAAGAGCACTCAAAATACAGAATTTCACCAACTCCTACCTTTAAGGTATTCTCCTTTAAGCGTGAACACAGACAACAAAGTTTGGTGATGCTAGCTGTACCTGAGATTTTGGGACCAAGAAAACCCATAAATATTCTTGTACTGTTTGTCAGTTGCTGCGGACATGTGAAATAATACCAATGGCTATTGCTGTTTTAACATCATGTTGTCAATGGATCTACTTGAAATAGATAACTGGTGCCATACAGAAATGTGTGTAATTTTATCATGATGTAGTTTATTTAATATTTTAATTACTGTAATTGTCCATCAATATAGCTGACTTTCCTTCTGCGATTCAGGTTATGTCCTCACACTATCTGCAATCTATTTGTATAACCATTTAAAAGCAATGTATGTTTCATTAGTCAACATTTTACAAAGGAAAAAATATCTTTCTTCTGCTACTACAAAGAGTCCCTAAATATGATAATAATAATAAAAAAAATTCCCCAACTGCATATGTAACAGAGGATGGCCTTGTCTAGCATCAAAGGGAGGGGAGGTCCTTGGTCCTGTAATGCTCCAACATCGGGGAATGCTAGGATGGTGGAGTGGGAGAAGATAGGTGGGGAAGCATCCTCATGGAGGCAGGGGGACAGGGTGTGGGATGGGAATTCTCAGAGAGTAAACTGGGAAGGGGACTAGCATTTGAAGTGTAAATAAACAAAATGACCAATAAAACATTTAAAAAAATGGTAATTGCAATTTTATGAGAAATTTGTAGCTCATATTTTACATTTAAAAAAAAATTACCTGAGATGACAAGACCTGGTCCCACATTGATAAGGCTTTGTTTCTTTGCCAAAAGACGACTCCTTTCTCAGTAATTTAAGAACCTAGGCCATCTCTTTTCTCCCAGTCTTCTAATATGCTTAGTCCTTCCCATTTTCTCTATCTAGAAACACAGAAACAGACTTGCATCAATACAGAAAAATAAGCTGAGCAGTGGTGGCACACGCCTTTAATCCCAGCATATGGGAGGCAGAGGGAGGCATATTTCTGAGTTCGAGGCCAGCCTGGTCTACAGAGTGAGTTCCAGGGCAGCCAGGGCTATGCAGAGAAACCCTGTCTTGGAAAAAAAAGACAGGAAAATAGACATGATCAGGGATGTATTACCCCAATGGTACATCTAAGACCTACCCTCAGGATGGTAGAAAATGAACCTGACTCAGAAAACTAGATCCAATTTCTCAGTCCTTTTTTTTTTCCTTTTTTAAAATTTATTTTATTCGATATATTTTTTATTTACATTTCAAATAATTTCCCCTTTTCTGGTCCCCCACTCCCCGAAAGTCACATAAGCCCCCTTCCCTCCCCCTGTTCTCCCACCCACCCCTTCCCACTTCCCTGTTCTGGTTTTGCCTTATACTGCTACACTGAGTCTTTCCAGAACAAGGGGCCACTCCTCAATTGTTCTTGTACCTCTTGATGTGTAGATTATGTTTTGGGTATTCCAGTTTTCCAGGCTAATATCCACTTATTAGTGAGTGCATATCAGGATTGATCTTTTGAGACTGGGTTACCTCACTTAGTATGATGTTCTCCAGCTCCATCCATTTGTCTAAGAATTTCATGAATTCATTGTTTCTAATGGCTGAATAGTACTCTATTGAGTATATATACCACATTTTTTGCATCCATTCTTCTGTTGAGGGATACCTGGGTTCTTTCCAGCTTCTGGCTATTATAAATAGGGCTGCTATGAACATAGTGGAGCATATATCCTTATTACATGCTGGGGAATCCTCTGGGTATATGCCCAGGAGTGGTATAGCAGGATCTTTCAGAAATGACATGGCCAGTTTTCTGAGGAACCACCAGACTGATTTCCAGAGTGGTTGTACCAATTTGCAACCCCACCAGCAGTGGAGGAGTGTTCCTCTTTCTCCACATCCTCGCCAACACCTGCTGTCTCCTGAGTTTTTAATCTTAGCCATTCTGACTGGTGTAAGGTGAAATCTCAGGGTTGTTTTGATTTGCATTTCCCTGATGACTAGTGAAGTTGAGCATTTTTTAAGATGTTTCTCCACCATCTGAAGTTCTTCAGGTGGGAATTCTTTGTTTAACTCTATACCCCATTTTTAATAGGGTTATTTGGTTTTCTGGGGTCTAACTTCTTGAGTTCTTTGTATATATTGGATATTAGCCCTCTATCTGATGTAAGGTTGGTGAATATCTTTTCCCAATTTGTTGGTTGCCGATTTGTCCTTTTGATGGTGTCCTTTGCTTTACAGAAACTTTGTAATTTTATGAGGTCCCATTTGTCAATTCTTGATCTTAGAGCATAAGCTATTGGTGTTCTGTTCAGGAACTTTCTCCCTGTACCAATGTCCTCAAGGGTCTTCCCCAGTTTCTTTTCTATTAGCTTCAGAGTGTCTGGCTTTATGTGGAGGTCCTTGATCCATTTGGACTTGAGCTTAGTACAAGGAGACAAGGATGGATCAATTCCCATTCTTCTGCATACTGACCTCCAGTTGAACCAGCACCATTTGTTGAAAAGGCTATCTTTTTTCCATTGGATGTTTTCAGCCCCTTTGTCCAGGATCAAGTGGCCATAGGTGTGTGGGTTCATTTCTGGATCATCAATCCTGTTCCATTGTTCCGCCTGCCTGTCACTGTACCAATACCATGCAGTTTTTAACACTATTGCTTGGTAATATTGCTTGAGGTCAGGGATACTGATTCCCCCAGAATTTCTTTTGTTGTTGAGTATAGTTTTAGCTATCCTGGGTTTTTTGTTATTCCAGATGAATTTAAGAATTGCTCTTTCTAACTCTATGAAGAATTGAGTTGGGATTTTGATGGGTATTGTGTTGAATCTGTATAGTGCTTTTGGCAAAATGGCCATTTTAACTATATTAATCCTGCCAATCCATGAGCATGGGAGGTTTTTCCATTTTTTGAGGTCTTCTTCTATTTCCTTCTTCAGAGTCTTGAAGTTCTTGTCATACAGATCTTTCACATGTTTGGTAAGAGTCACCCCAAGGTACTTTATACTGTTTGTGGCTATTGTGAATGGTGTCATTTCCCTAATTTCTTTCTCAGCCTGCTTATCCTTTGAGTATAGGAAGGCCACTGATTTGCTTGAGTTGATTTTATAACCTGCCACTTTGCTGAAGTTTATTAGGTCCTTAGTCCTATGAACCTGTGAGAATTAAGCTGTTCTCCCCCGGTATTCAAATCATGCCCATCAGTTCCATTGAAAGGAGCAGCCAGGGATGCTTCATAGACACTTGCAAGAAGATTCCAGACATTCAAGCTCCTCACAACTTCTGATATTAGCCTGACATTTTCTCAATAAATGATTCTGGTGTCAATAAGAATGGCAGTTATCTCACTAGATTGTTTGCCAAATTGTCTCAACAATTTCCCCTTAATATAATTTTGGATTATCAACCACCCTACTTACCTTATGTAGATTATTTTCTTTATAAGTTTAACAGAATATATTAATCACCTACTATATAGCCCATAGTGGTGATGATTATACTGTGTAGAAAAAGCTGACAAATAGCATTGTTTATCAGCAACTATTCAAAATATTTTATGTGCATAGCACATTAAATAGCCATGGCAATACTGTGATCTTCAATTTACAGAAGAAGAAAGTAAAATAGAATTTGAATAACTTACTCAATGCCACATAGAATAGTAAGGGTTGGCAGAGCAAGGAATCAAACCCATTCACTCTAATCCCAGAGTGTCTGTTCCAATCACTATGGGCTCTCTTTCTAAGACAGATAAGATACACATCTGGTCTTCCTCCCTGAGCTCATGTGATATTGGTGCATCCCAACTAGAGGAGAGCAGCAAAGACCCGCAGCTCCCTGCATATTCTCCCAGTAATGTTTCATCTGCTTCCCTTGGTGGCTCTGAAGACAGACAGAAAAGATATTAGCTTCTCTATCAAATCCATAATGAATGGCGACTTGTTTTAAAGTGCAGAAAAGCTATTTAAATTTGAAAAGATAATAATGTAGTAGTACTAACACATCATTTCTTGAGATTTCTCTTCTTTGATCCTACACCAGGTTATTATCAAGAGCCAGTGGTGGGGAACTGCTTTTACAGTCTAAAACAAAATAAAACAACACACACACACACACACACACACACACACACACGCACGCGCACACACGCACACACACACACACACTTTATCATCTGTAACAAACACCAGTAGAGGACAGCAACACCTTTTTCAGTGCCTCAGGGATCTGACTCTCACACAAGACTAGTTTCACCTAATCAAATAACAGAAACTTCAAACCCTGAAGATTCTATAAAAATTTTGAATTCACAGACAACAACCATTTGACTGGAATTGTTTACAAAAGTAACACTGCTGAACATAGAAGACTGTAACTATTTCCTCTTTAAGGATGGGAGTGGGGGCTATAAACATAATCCTGCAGAATCTAGTGATGGCCAGAATTAATGCAGCTGCGAACATCTGGACTTAGTCTTCATCTGTAAAGACATGCTGGGAGTAATAATATAGAAACATATTTGGTTTGTTTATCTGTTGAGACATGGTCTCCCTAGGTAGCTGCCTTCAGATCCCTGATCCTTCCACACATGTCTCCAAGTGTTAAGTTCAAAGATATGCACTACCATAGCTATTCCTCTTAAATTTTCCATGTGTATTTGGTTTGTCCTTTCATGCTCCAATTCTATTCCTGTGTCCATCTCTTATCTATAATACTGTCCTTTCTGCACTCTTTCTAACACAGCATCCAGTAAATACTCATTTGATGACTATCATTTGTGACAAAGGGAATCCCATCTTCCTTGGAAATAATGACCTTGTCAACTTGATTTTTAAAGACCAGAGGAGTAAGATCATAGTTTCACTTAGCATACTGCAACTGGATATTGCAATGTTGGCTGGAGATATTTTAGTTGTGAAGTTTAAAGGGGTATTAACATGTTTGATAAGCACTGGAGATATTGTGGAGACTACACAGAATATTATGAGAGTTTTCTTGACCTTGGGTAAGGAGGAACTTACATGTCTTTTCTGGTTTATGAAGTAGGAGCTCATGGTTTGGAACATAACAAGTCCCAGTACACACATTTGGAAGTGATACCATTGACCTCATAGAGCTCAATAAATAAATAAATAAATAAATAAATAAATAAATAAATAAATAAATAAATAAAGGAATGAAACCCCTTGATACCTGCCTAGAATGTTATAGATGCTCAACCCATGTTGATTTTTCCCTCTATACTTTCTTCCCTGGTTTTGCCACATTAGAAATGAACACTCAGAGACTTGTCATTTATATTTCTACTTGTGCCTAGAGTCAGTGGGGGCTTTCATTTAGTATTTTGCAGATAGCCATGTCAAACAAGGTCAAGTTAAAAACTCATTGATTTTTCCTTGTTAAAAGTATCACTAAATGTTTATTAACATATGGAAGTTGATTCCCAGGTACCTCAACTTGCTGGGGCATCAGAAGGAAAATGACTGTACTCTAATGTTTGTCAGCACTTTAACAACAAAAATCACCAATAAATGTCCTAAGATTCCTAGACATAATTATATTGGTTTTGCCCAAAAATTATATATCCCTTACTGTTGGGACTGGTATATATTTGTAATCTTTCCTTTTTAAAGAAGGTGTTAAAATTAGGAGCCAGTGACAGAACTGTCATTTAACTTGTAGGTTTAGGACCCAATAAGGGTCAATATTTAATGAGAGAAAAATAAAAGCAATTTTCCAGTATCTATAATTAATCAATCAAGAAGTTCAGACATTTAAATAATACTCAAAAAGTGTGTGCAAAAGTAAAGGGAAAAGTGTTGAATTATAAGAATAGATTTTAAAATATTCGTGTAATAGAAAAGAGCAGCCTGTGTTTGAGCTAACGTGTAACATTTGGTTTTCATTCTGTACTATCCAATTTTACATGCATGGAATTCCCAGTAATATCTACATAGCAAGAGCAAAGTATCAGTCAAAATCCACCAGACAGATGTGAAAATTGAATTTTCCAGTAAGTTATAATGTAAAAGTGAATGCTGGTGCATTGCAGGATTGAATAGCAGAGGGGAACATTGTCTGAAGATGTGGGTTGCAACTACAGCAATGTGGCAAATTGTGATTACAAAAAAACTGAGGCAGTCCTCCACTAATAAGGATGAATTTCCTTATTAGTGGAGGCACAGGAAATTTCCCTTAGTGACTAAGATGTTTAATATCAAAGTAAGCATAGCAGACAGACTTGTCTTCTGCTCACCACACCCAGCACATAGCAATGTTCTGGCACAGAAGGTCTTCAGTAACTGAAGAACATAGCCTTGCTGTTGTCGATCTCTCACCACAGAACTGTTCTGAAATGAGACACTTGGATTTTATGGACTTTGCTTCTTTATTCTTCCAGAGAATCAATATAATTAAAGCTGACTATGATCATGAAATGTCTTACATTTTCATATGTGTTATAAGCTATGTACACAAATGATCCTAACAGATTGGAGACTGTTCATTGTGATAATGGACAAACAAGAATGCTCGTATGTGCATGGCTATAGAGTAGTATGCTTTTCTTGTTGTTTTTGCATGTACCCTCGCATTTTGACACATTGAAACAATGCAGAGGGCAGATTATCAATATAACCCCCAGTGCCAAAATATGCACACAAAATTTTGGGAATTGCGCATACATTGGGTATATGGTTTTATATGAGAATTTAGATTTTGCAGGGTTTTTTTTTTTACTTCCCAGTCTACATTTGTTTGTTCTGTGTTTTCTGAGACAAAGACTTACTATGAAGCTGAACCTGACCTTGAGTTCCCAACCCTCCTGCTTGGAACACGGTCATGTGCCACCATACTCGGCTCATTCTGCTTCTGAAAGCTCTGCATGAAGGCTCACACTCGTGCAAGTGCAGGTTTTATAAAAGGTTTTTCCCATTTAAATTATGCAAGCACCCCACAAAGTGTTTTACCTGTTTTTTATGGATGAAAGACTGTGGCATAGAGGTTTGCTTTTTTATTATTATTATTTCTTTTTTTTCTAAAGTCTTGTGTCTGCCAACAGGAGAATATGGGTTTCTTACAAATCTTTTGTTCACAAACTTCAAGGTAGGCCCTATGCCCAGCACACCAAAGAAGCTCTGTGGTACTTTTGTAACCTTTTTATCTCATGGTGTTTTGTTTAGATATTGTTGTTGCTGTTGCTGCTGCTGCTGTTTTGTGATTGCCTTATTGGTCTTTTGAATATGAGTGTTTATTTTGTTTTCCACTTGGATTTTTTGTGAGGGCTGTGTGTGTGTGTGTGTGTGTGTGTTCTGGGCTTTTGGTTTTGTTTGTGTTGAGAAAGAACATGAGTTGGGTGGCTGAGGAAAGGAAGATCTGGAAGAAGTTTAGGGTTTGGGAAGAGGACAATGTCATCAGAATATATTGTATGAAAAATTATTTTTCAATTAAAAATGAACTTTTGTGTATGTCTTGGCCAAGAAGACTCCAGACACTGGGCCACTAGAGAAGCTGTTCAATGGTGAATCATTAGCCTAGTATGCACAAGACCATAAATTCTAACTCTAGCACAAAAGAAAAAAAAAAACCTTAGTGTTTCAAATAACTCACACTCTGGAAGTTTTTGTTATTTCTCCTACTTAGAAATATAGCATTGTCTGGGACCTTGCAAGCTACCTGTGGAGACATATATTAGTAGAGGTAAAGATGTCTTTGGTGATGGAAGCTGTCCCAGACACTGCTTGGGTAGCCAAGAACCAGAGGTAGAAACTAGATAGCCTAGGGACCTAGAGTAAACTAAATACCAGTATTCTAAATAAACTAATTAATTAACATATAAATAAAATAGCAATAAAATTACTCCGAATGGCATTCTGCTACACCTATAAATTAGTGCCTTGCTCCCTCATCATGAGAGAAAGTACCCTCTGCATCAGATGGGAATAAAGATAGAGACCCACTCCCAGACATTATATAGAATAAGTGACCTCAGACTACTTAGTCCTAGATATCTCCATCAAATCTCTCCTCTCAATGCTCAGGAGACCCTGTGGAAGAGGAGGTGGAGAAGAGAGTGCAAGAGTCAGAGAGGATGAAGGACACCAAGAAAGGCTTTCAACTCAACATGATCAAAGTACACATGAACTCACAGAGGCTAAGGAAGCCTCCACAGACACTTTGTTTTATCTTATTGTATTTTATTGTACCATTAAACCTTAGAAGACTATTTCCTAAAGAGAGACAAAAGGGGAGTGGCTCTGGAAGGGAGGAGAGAGGAGGAGGAACCGGGAGGAATAGAGGGAGGAGAAATATAATCAGGATATATTATGTGAGAAAATATAGTTTCAATAAAATGCAGGGGAAGAATAGGTTAGAGGGAGAAACACTATCAGACAAAGATCATGATAGTGAGACTGTGCGGCAAGGCAAAAGTGTGGTCTACATAGGGACACGAAATACAATTAGACCGGAATCACTAGGTGAGAAATCGTAAGTTTTACTTTTTCTAAGTTTCTGCTTGATCTTTATAATTAAGAAGCTATTGGAAATCATTTGAAATGTAAATAAAAAATATATCGAATAAATAAAAAAGAAGCTATTGGAGATGGGTGGTAGTGTGTCTTTATTTTTCTTTTCTCTCTTTTTTTTTTTGAACCACTTCACTTCTTTCATGTGTTTGTGAAAGAGGAAGATTAAAGTGAGAACAGAAATATATGGAAATTATTGAAATAGTACAGAGAAGGAAAATGCATTGGATTTATGCTGTGTTTCTACTGAGCTATTACGGCCATCAGAAGCTATCACATAGTGAATAGTGCGTGATGCATGATATTGGAGGATTGTCTCAACTTAGATAGAGCTTTTCCCCCCATACCCCACATCTCAAGTTCCAGGATTTCCAAATGCCCCTACATATCAATACATATTACATATGTGGGCCTTTCCACATATCATTTCCCCACATATCATTTCAGGAAATTTTCCTCAATAATACACATGCCATCCTATGAACTTTTCCAGTTGCCCCACTGTGCAGCTAGCCTGGCCATTACCAAGCGTGTTAGCTCCCACATTGATAACTGATTGCTCTGACTCCCAAGAAGACAGTAGCTTGGTTGTCATCGTCTTCATATCCCAGAAGCTCACACATTTTTAAGTACCCTGTTGAGTTTACTGAAGGAACTCACTGAACACCATCATTACTGATTCTGTAATTACAATACAGGGAGAAACTGGAATTAAGGAATCTATAGCTCAATCATTCCCTGATTTCTAGAAAGTCCATAATAAAACACAACTTTGAGACTTCAAAGGCCTGTGTATAGAGAAGATGGGTCTTCTTACATGTTAGGTTATGCAAATAGCTTTAATGTCTAAAACTCAGCCTTCTTCCTGCTTTGTTGCCTGACCTTCCTCTGTTGGCTATCTTGCCTCGATCTTCCCTCAGACTGATTATGTGATTGCACATCACCTAACACCCTTATTTCTCCATTCCCTAGGCTGTCCTGTGACCTAATTGGGCAGCTGAGCAGAGAGCTATGACTGTCCCTGCCTCACAGTGGGAGTCTTTGGAACTACCCTGTTCCCTCCCTTGGACAGAGAAGCTGCTGGCTGGAGATGCATATTTTTGTCAGCCTGATTATATACCGAGGGGGTGGGAATGGGGAGAAAATCATTTCCTGGAAAGCTTTTCTCTGCTCGGTGCCTACATCACATCTACTTTCATCAAACCAAATCAGATATGTGAAAATGAGACAGGGAATGACTGAACCATGTTTACAAAAAATAGTCAACAAAGTAGACAAAAGAATAAATTTAAGGAAAAATCTACTCACTTCAAGCCATCCCAGAAGCTCACACATTTTTAAGGAAGAATCTACTCACTTCAAACCAAGTTCTACTTAGTTTTCATATATATTTCTTGTATCCCCACAGAACACTAAATATTCATACACAAAATGTAAATAATGCACAGTGGACACAGGAGCTATGCCATTGCCACACACTTGTGTTGTTTTTGTACAATATACAGCAAAGCACTTTGCAGTTTTCACTATGCCAAGACATAGAACCATTACCATTTCTGGATCATTTACAGAGATCTCTGGTAATACATTAATATGTTAAAAGGTAGAAAGCCAAAATCAAGTCAAAGTCAAACTCCCCATGATTAATTCTGAGATCCTAAATTTGCAACTAGTATTAGTTTACAGTCTGAAGATACAAATTTTTTAAAGGATTGATTTGCATTTCTTTTATGTGTGTGGTTGTTTTGCCTGTATACTGGTGCATCGTGGATATGCAGTTCTTTCAGAGATGAGAAAAAGGTGTTAGATTTCCTGTATCTGGAGTTACAGATGCCTTTAAGCCACCATGCAGGTGCTGAGAATTAAACATAGATTCTCTGCAAGTGCCCTTAACCACTGAGCAATCTCTACAGGCCCCAAATATTAACAAAATTTGAGAAAGGAAAAACTGGAGCCACTCAGGGTGTCTCCTCAGTATGCAGACCCTTTGGGAAGGGGGGGTCTTTTACCTAATGTATACAAATTCATCATCTACTCTGTCTTAGAAACTATGATCATGCAAGATAGTTGGCAGTGCTATCAAGAACTTGGTCTCTAAGGTGAAAATCAGTTAGTGAAAAACGTTCTGATTTGAGAAAAACTTATTTGCTTTCATATCCCCTATGCTGTGTTGCAGTTTCTTTCTAGATTAAAACCTTCCAGAAGGGAAACTCTTTAAGACATAGGATTTAAGAGGGAGGTGAAACAACAGAATATTTTAAGATGGAATGTTTACAAGGAGATGAAAGGAAAGAGAAGGATGTTCTGAGAGGGGGTGAAACACTCCATTCTGCAGGGGAGCTTACTAAGGCAGGAAGTAAACAGCATAATATAGCTTCAGGAAGTCCCTGAAACTGATTAAATTCACTAGGTCCCGCCCTTCCTGAGGATATATGTATGTATGTATGTATGTATGTATGTATGTATGTATGTATATGCAGTAAAGACTGATAGATGTCACTTTGAGACAAGCTCACTTCCTAGAAAAGGCTTAAACCAAGCACTCTGGAAGAAACCCAGACCAGACAAGCAGTTTAAAGGAAGCAGAGACTTGACTGAGCTGTCCTGAAAGGACAATCTACAACCTGTTGATCCTTCTGCAAGTTGTGCATGAGCTTCAAGTTTCCAGCTTTTGTATTCTGTTATATATACTGGCTTGGTTGTGATGTAACTGTCTTTGAGTCATTTCTGCTCCTTTAAGTAACCTGGCACCACCCATAACCCCATAAACAACACCAATAACACTGATTGGTTCACCAAGTTGTTCTTTGGTGCTGTATGAACTTGGAACTTCAGTCACTATTTCCTATCTGTGGTGAATAGTCACTTGTCCATGTCTCCCAGAAATAATGTCTCACAGCATCCTAATATGTAAATCATGCAACTACCTTCCTTATAAATATGTTAAGAGAATTGGAGAACATAACATATATGGGATATGTGAGTGAATATCTGATAAGTAATTTGTATATGTATATTGTATATGTATTTTTCTTCATAAGCTTTTAACTTTTCTAGGAATAACTATGAAAATGTAACAGGTATTTCTTCTTTTTAGGCCTTAACATTAGGTATTTGATACCTTTTGTATCTATTATAAATGCTTTATCACATATAATTAATAGGTTAATAGAAAGTTTATGTTCAAACAGTGTGTTACAGTGTAGAAAGTTCTGCTTTCTACTGACCATTGTGATTCCAAATATTTTGACTCTTCACATAGGAAAGTAGATTCTAATTCTTTTTTTCTGAATGAGCTCTTGCATTAATTATTCCCTGTGAACAACGGACCTCCAAATACAGGTAAGAAAAGATGAAACGTCCACAGCTTGCTCTCATTACGTGCAACTCTCTTCAACTCTGGGTCTCGGTACAGAAGACCATGTATAGTGGACATAAATAAGGTAAAGAATGCCCAGAGAGCCAGAAATTTTTAGTCTCACAAATATTTCAGCTCTGGTCATCATATAAATGGCACAAAATGGGCCCTAGGTGATCTCAACAACCAGTTATTTACGTGTAGACCAGAGACAGCTGTTGCAACCTTCCAACGCAAATTGAAGGTTTGTGGGTAGAATAACTATTGTTTGAATTCATCACTTCTTGGGATGATTTGTGGTGATTTGATAGTTGATGTCCATGTGTAAGAAATGTTATGTTTATCAGCAAGGTTCATTAATTGTATAGGTATCCAATTATACCTGAGTTGGAGATATTTAACCACACTGAATAATCTTTAGAAAAGGATTGCTAAATCTTAAATGCACACTGGGACATATCCTAGCAGATAGTATCTTTATGTATTTTATGATGTTTAAATATAAGATAACCTGACATTGTTTTTAAGAAGTGAAAACCAAAGTCATAGAGAATTTGTTATCCTTCCTATAAGTTGAAGCAAGATACGGTGAGTTCTACTAGGTGCTTGATGGCAGTTTTGCTGCCAAGCTCTCCCCTCATTGCCTGCTCCCCCTTAGAGCACTTTCTGAGCATATTGTAGCTGCTGGAATATTTCTTCTAGTACACTGGAGTTTTGATGAGCATTCCATCCCTTAAAGAGCACCTTTTTCTTGAGAGCAGGCACTCTCTGTTTTCTTCTTCTTCTCCTTCTTCTTCTTCTTCTTCTTCTTCTTCTTCTTCTTCTTCTTCTTCTTCTTCTTCTTCTTCTTCTTCTTCTTCTTCTTCTTCTTCTTCTTCTTCTCCTTCTCCTTCTCCTTCTCCTTCTCCTTCTCCTTCTCCTTCTCCTTCTCCTTCTCCTTCTCCTTCTCCTTCTCCTTCTCCTTCTCCTTCTCCTTCTCCTTCTCCTTCTCCTTCTCCTTCTCCTTCTCCTTCTCCTTCTCCTTCTCCTTCTCCTTCTCCTTCTCCTTCTCCTTCTCCTTCTCCTTCTCCTTCTCCTTCTCCTTCCTTCTCCTTCTCCTTCTCCTTCTCCTTCTCCTTCTCCTTCTCCTTCTTCTTCTCCTCCTCCTCCTCCTCCTCCTCCTCCTCCTCCTCCTCCTCCTTCTCCTTCTCTTCTTCTTCTTGATTCATAGAATCTGCCATGCCCCCATTTCTTTAAATGCCCTTCAAAAAAATTTTTTTGCACATTTTGTTGTCTGGGTCTTTTACTAGTTGAGTGGTCCTCTACCTAGAGATACTGGTGTTCAATCAGTCTCAGTCAGTCACATTGCCAGAGACTGACTGAATTGCTCAGAGTGGAGGCCACAACTCCGTTAGCTTGAAAATATCCCAAGCTAACTCTGGCATACTGCTCTGTTTTTTAATATGGAAGTATGAAATGTCTTTCAATGGTTAAGTGTGAACTGTACCTTCTGTGGTCAGTCTTCCTTTATGACTAAGTCCTGCTACTGTATCACACCCTTAAATCACACCTCCAAGAGGCCTGCTTGTGGCAAGGGCAAATTTGGTTTTCTATCTCCACTTAATAACTATTATCTGACCTATATTGTCATTAGGTATTAGGGGATGGAGGTGAGCAGGGAATAAAAGTGGTAAACAACATGAAGCAAGCTCCCATAGGTTGATCGGAGTTAACTTTCCATGGGTTTTTCATTTGAGCAACAGTAACTTGAATAGCTAAGGAGCAGCCTGGCTTCTGCAACAGCAGATTAAAGATTTCCCTCAGGCTTTGCCTATCCTGAAGTCTCTGACAAAAGAGGGAGAAATGTTATTTTTCCCATTTTTAACCTGACTATGAGATAAACATTGCAGAGTCTCAGGAAGGATGCTCCCCATCTTGACATCCAGAGAGCCCACAAGGTTGGCTGCTTTTCTTTATGTAGATCTCCCAACTGATTGTTTTTAATCTTGTCCAATTTTATCTGCTTGTGCAATTTTCCCCTTTGTTAAAATAAGTAATTAGACCATATTCATGTGGAAAAATGAATTAAGCCTTGTAAAAATAAATAACCTGACACAGGGCCTTCTTTAAGCACAGCTGTGCAATGGCGTCCAAGCATCATAGAGTGAGCCTGGACTCACAGTAGCATCTCAGGGGTAGCATCTCAGAAGCCCTCCCAGCTGGGTAACTTTAGTAAATCAGTTCTTTTCAATGCTGCTTCTATGTCTGGAAAATATCAACCTGAAAGGATTGTGATTAAAATCAAGTGAGGTGTCCAAGTCTAATGAGAAAAAGATCAGGAAAAAAAATTCCAGTGAAGGGACAGGATACAAAATATCTGACCAATGTGTTCTTCAAAACTGTCAAAGCCCGTCAGTGACAAGGAGAGACCAAGAAACTGTCACAGCCAAGAGAATCCTACCGAAAATGACAACTAAATGTAATGTGGTATCAAGAAAGTGATTCTTGAACAGACAATAGACCTGGGTTTAAAAAGAAAGAAAAAGAATAAAATAGAAATTTTAGTCAATGGTACCATACTGGTTTAAGAATTTTAACGAAAGTTATTCTAATGCATGGCATTAGTTAATGCAGAGAGAAATGGGTTGGGTTGTATGGACTGCGCCATGATGCTTTCTCAGTTTTTTCCTCTGGATATGAATCTTCATCACATGTTAACGTAATGGAAAAGCACATTGTTCATGCTCCATCCGTTCAAAAGTGAAGGAAAGTGAGCTGTTGCCATGGCTTCATTGTCTCCAGGAGAAATGGAGACAATGTACATTTCCTCTCTGCTCACTGTCTCCAGGAGAAATGAGTCATCTATGATCTTATTTAGCAGTCCCCATGGGTGGGAAGAGTTAGGGCATTTTGGTTTTGTTGTTTGTTTGTTTTTAGTCTAATTTTCTTGGAATTTGAAGACTAATGCTTGAGGTTGTTTCTGTTTTATGGAAATGTTTTCTATCATACCTCATACGAGCCCTTCTGACCCAAATTCCTGGAAAATATTAGCAATCCTTAGATCAGTTACACACATCAGCAGTGATTAGCTATCTAGACAAATTCACTTCCGTTCCCTACAAAATAAAAATTGGGGTTCATCAAAAATATTTTTAAAATAAAAATTCAGAACAAGACACATCAAAAACCGCTTTTAAGAACCTTTTCACAAATAAAATGGGACCCTAGTCATGTGTGTAGAAGCTTCTGACCCTAGCACATTTGAAAGTAGTTTCTTAGTTTCCCCCTTTTTCAAATTATTTTGATTTTTAAAGCGCAAATTAAAATCTGAAAATTTTAAATGTAGGTTGTTTTTTTAAAATACATGAAAATTTTTAGTTTATGAATTATATAGGCTTTCAAGTAAAATTTTCCATTGCAAGTTAATGACTAGACAGAACTGAAAGCACTGTCCATTGTGCATGCACAGGGTGCTCTTTTTACCTGCCTGCTATATTTGAATTGATACAACATGAAGGATTAAGGCATCTTTCCCAAGCCAAAGATACCTGGCATCCCTGGCTTCCTGCACCCTGTCTGTCCTCCATCAGAAAATCACACCTATATCTTAAAACATTTCCTTTTGAAGTGGGATGTGTTGAAATGCAGGCGGAAATGCTGCTCAATGGCTGGTCTGCATTCCTACACTGTAGGAATCTGGGGCTCAGCTTCTCCCCGCTGAGGTCTTTGTCAGGCAGTGTGCCCGGTGAGTCTCAGCCCTGGGGTTAAGATTGCTTAGCTGCATTAACACATTTGAAAACATTAGTCTGATCGCTCATCTCTGAGTGCTTTCATTCTCTCCAGTACAAAACAGACATAATTGAATATTTACTACATCTAAGAGAAGTGTGCAGCTTTCAGAAGCCTGGAACATTTAAGAGGCTCAGGTGAAAGATTAAAGAATTAAGTGTACAAACAGTTTTTCTTGATTTTGATCCAGATGCATAATAGTAACTGAAATGTAATACCCAGGTTATAGTGTGTGATTTGGCGAACTGCACAGATAAGTCCGAGTGTACCAGAGATCTAATGGCAAGCAGTTCTCCTCCTCCCTTAACATACAGGAGCATTGGGGAAACAGTAGAGATGACATGTTCTAATTCTGCCTTTTCCTTTAAAGCAAGCCTCTTTCTTGATGATTCCACTGTTCTTAACCACCATTAGAGTGGATAATTCACTTAACCCTTGTTTTAATAAATATAAATGTTATAATCAATGAAAAACATAATTCAAATTCTTAAAACTATAAATGTGTCCTCTATGCCTAAATAATTTCCTCTACTGCCTTCAAAATAAAACATTTCATATAAATAAATGCATGCATGCATATGTGTTATCTCAGAACACAGATATTCCTGTTTCAGAAAATTCTTCTTATGTTGGCATTCAGAGTCATTCAGAGTCATTTTTTTTAGAAAAACCCTTTTCTTTAGTGGGGCTTAGCAATCCTTTCAGTCTGAATTTTAGTGACCACTGCACGGAAATATTTTTTCTTATTTGGAATTGCCTAGCATTGCTGAGGAAAAATTGTTGAATGAAAAATAAAGTTGTTATTTTGAAATGCTCAATAAGTTAGATCAATGGTGAAATTCTCAAAGAGGAAAACATAATCTGCTCTCTGATATTTTGTAGCTTTTGTTACTTGAACCATTAACATCTGTGAGCCACTGTCAGTAATTTCTTTAATGAGATTATTGTGTTTTTCTTTTAGAAATGTAACTGTCAAATGTCTTACATTTGTTCTTGCTAATAATTCCCCGGGCTTTTATTAAAGCGATTTATAGATTTCTTAAATCCACAGTCCTGCATCACTGTGATACCAACTTATAACAAAAGAAATTGAATTTTATTCTTTGCTTTATGCTTGAGATGAGTAAATACAAAGATGAAATATTTACTGAATAAACTCCCCAAGACCAGACAAGTACATCTTAGAAGTCTCTGTTTCCTAGCATTCAGGGACTACCTTCTTGACACCAAGTAAGGTGACCAGCAGAAAAGAATCATGTTTTGTAATAAATGAGAATTTGATAATTAGGAAAGACGTATAATGATTCTGGAGATCCTAAAAGAAAAGGTTCAAATGACATCCAATTAATTAAATACGTCATCAACAACTGCTTTCTTGCTTTAGGTAGACTTGCCTAAGCAAACACGCTAAATTGCAAAAATGCTTTTTGCCAATTCTATCTCACTTATCCTCTTGGCTAAGTAGTTGAAGACATATGATTCAGAGATATTTTCAAAACGTCTTCCCCATAAATACAAAATAATAAGATGCTCATCATTTAAAATGAAATGCTAAACTGTTTGAAAATATTCTCTAAAACCAGCAAAAATCACAAGGCAGATAGATGCTTTGGCTCTGGGTGTCTTCCTCTATACCTGAGTTCTTCCCTTTTTCTCTCCATAATGCCATGTTGTAGTACATCCTTCTTAGCCTCCAATCAACATTTCAAGCACTGGGATCATGTTTGATATTGTCAGATGGCCTGGAAAATTAAAAACCCAATTAAAGGCTCAGCACGCGGGTCAGCTCTTCTGCATATCAAAAGGCCTCCTCTGGCTACTCTGCTCAAATTGTATCTGTTAACAGCTCACTTTGCACAAAGTGAAATAGCAGAGCGTTTATGAGTAATAAGTACTTTCCAGCTGATACATTTCAAACATAAACCACTTTCATGGCCCCGGCAAAAAGTACAAGTCATAATCAAATTGTCAATTTTTTTCCTGTGAGATGCATGGATCTATTGTAACTGCGATTGTTAAAGAAGGAAATGCATTTTATTCACATGTTGGGGGAAAAAAGATGCACATTTTCCCTACAATTAAAGATTTTTTGTCACTTTTTTTACTGCCTTTCCTTTACATTTCTAAATAGTTACTATAATTGATTTTCGGGTTGCATTCATTTTTTTGTGGTAGGAGAATCGTTTATAGTTTTTATGTAGTGGAAGAAATGGTTGGAGTGAATAGCATTTTTGTTTAGCTGGGGTATTAATGTTCACCCAAATGTTTATAATGTGAATGTGCAAAGCACTAAAAGCTTTTGAGCTAAATGCAAATTAGTCGAGCACTCAAATGACATTTTTAGAAGGGGTTTTCATCTGTCAATGTGGCATAATATTAAGTCAAACTAAAGTCACTACTTTAGCTACTGGCCATTTGAAAAAAAATTTCATAAGATACTGGGGTTGACAGAAAAGAAAACAAGCTACATAAATATTTTTCAACATATTATATTAACCAAACAGCTGCTACAGGATTTCACAAGAAGTTAGCATATAATGTCTCCCCTTAGAATATACTGTGAGTGTATGCGATGTCAAAAATCAAAATCCCTGGGTTTTGCATAATGCATTAAGGTCCATATCTAGACAAGAAAGATTTTTCAAAGAAATGTCACATAATGAAAAACACAAACTTCCCTTGGTTAAAAAAAAATAAAAAGAATAGATGTAATAATCCAAAAACGTGGCGAGTTAGGAAAATGAGCAAAGTGTATTTAGGGATCTCAGATTGAGCCTCTTGAAATAAACACCAGGGTTTCTGAGTATTTCCTGTGTCTATTGGTTGATTATTTACAGGGAGTACGTAATCTCCATATTATTCTCCAAACAAGCGCCTATGAGGACCTAAAGTAATTGTCCAAAATTATTGAGAGTATACGGCTCATCAAAGGAAAAGGAATTGACAGCCACAAGGATGCTCTGCTGAAGCCCACTTCCCCTGCACCTAGGTGGAGTCAGTTGACTCTGGAAATCTGAGGTACTGATGGTACAGGTGGCTTGGAGAGATATCGCTATTAGCGGGGCAGGAGGCAGCACATGGACACTCATTAAGTGTGCGTTTAGTGGACTCTATGGATGTGCACATTCCCTTGTGGGTCTGCATGCCTCTTTGATGCATTAATTTTCCCCCTCAATGTAAGTGATATTTTCTTGTTTCTCATAGATTAAGATAAATTCTTCTTTTTCCAGGAGAAAAAAAGTGGGGTGGAGGGTGGATGTCTTAACTTATTACTTCCAGTCCTATTTACTGACTTGGTTTATTAGCAGTTGGGTGGTTCTCCACTTAGTCTCCAACAAATTTTTAAATATTTTTTTCCAAGCTTGGGACAGTCTTCTCAAAACACTGCAGCTGATCCTACCATGGCGCCTTTTAGCCCATAATAAAAGAAGCGACAGATCCTTAGCTGCAGAGGCGCGAGTGGGCACACTGTTAATGACTCAAGCGCCTCACTACACCTTATTCATATTAAAGGGCAACATATTGCATATTAATAGACAATTTAAAATAATTACAGGCTTTAATCTTTTCTAAAGAACAGTTTCTTGTCTCTTGAAAGTTTTGTACTTCTCATATAGAAAAGAAAGCGAGTGCTTTTCCAGAGAAACAATGTATAATAATATGTCAGTAAAGATTGAGCAATTTTGCGTAGTGATGGGTGAAAAGGACATTATGTTCTTTTTTCTTGTCATGGTCGGTATTTTTCTGTCAGTCGGCAAAGGCTGCACTCAGCAAGAAGAAGCTAAAGACGGGCGTTGAGAGACGTGAGGGTGACAGCCACCCTGACAGGTCAGAAGATGACTGCAGAATTAGCCTTACTTTAATTCGCACTAAAATTCACAGCTCCTGACGAGGAAATGGGAAAAAGAAATTTCCTTACACATTTTCTTTTCATTTCATGTGCAGATTATACATATTCTGCTTCCATTAACAAGGAGGAGATTTACTTTATGCGGCTCTGTATTTAAGGGCAGAAGACCAAGAAGATGACAAGAGTGACCTCTCTCTTGTCTTATGATCACTGCCAGTTTGACATGACACTAATTAGACCGCCTTAATCTAAACCCAGTTAGTTCTGCATGCTTGCCGCAGAACCATTGTAAGCCCTAATGTAAATTGCCTTAGGCCTTTGTCTTCCTAAACCCTGCCTCTCTCCTCCACCCTCAGCCCCATTTTTGCACACTCACATGTATACATACGAGAAGCCAGATCTTTAATAATCCTGCCCCGTTAATCTTAACAAATAAGCCCATGAATGTCCTCTTAATATCCCTTTTCTGCAAATGTCACCAATTTCCAGTAGGTAATGCTGTCTGGTGTGGCTTGCTGGACATGGTTGGATGTTTCCTTTCATCTCAAAAGCCCTAAAGAGAAATAAAGATGGAAAAGGCCAAGGGGGACTTTTTTTTTAAGTACATCGTGATGCTAGAACTGTGAAATATGTTTAAGTGTGAATTGAATGTGTTTCTCCTCTTAAAAAACAGAATAAAAAAAAGACACCATTCTGGCCAGCTGATTAAAAAAAGAGTCAATTAATTCTGAAAGAGGTAATACAGAATCAGGAGGGACGTAGAAGAGGCAGCCAGCCTTCTCTTAAAAGACCCCATCTAAGGGGTCTACATGCACAGCCCATCTAGTGTACGTAGAGAGACAACACACTAAGATGCCCTTGAGAAACTTGTCTATATAATCTCCCATAAATGATTACACTGAATTCAGCCAAATTATTATTTATCATCTGATGTGCTATCTGTGAGTACATTCTGCAGGAGTTGGGGGATACCAGGTATCTCCCCAAGATAGGAAGCTATAGATAAATAGCATTTCTATACTCAAGAGTGCTTTCTGGTTCTAGCCAGTTCAGGTTTGCTTTTCCATGATCAGCAAATCTAAGCGTGTGCATCAACTGTGCCATATGACATGCTTACTCGCCAAAAGGAGTCTGGGTTTGGAGTCACGGCTGTTGGAGCAGTATCTCCAACCCTCTTTCCACCGCATAAAATGTGACCGTTGAAGACAGAGAGGGGAAAATGGGTATCTTCCTCTTGACTCCTGGGATACTTTGCATCGATGACATTATCCTGACTGTAGGCTCACTCCGGTGGCAGAAGGGTAAAAAATGCTACCCATAGTGTTGACAACCTCTGACCTGCACATGCTTCTAAACCTTCTTTGTAACAATCTCACAGGAACTTTATAATGTCTACTGAGGATAGAGCAAGCACTGGAGGCTGAGCTTGGGTTGTGCAATCATCTCCTTTTATCCTGAACACAACACTGCAGCAAATATGCATGCCGTTCTCACCCCCACCCCACCTTTTACAGAGAATGAAATTGAGAGCAAGAGAGGTTAAGTAGCTTGCCTAAGGCCAGATATCTCAGCACAGGAAGTGTGAGAATGGTCAAGTTGCAAAGCTACTTTCTGTGTTAGCAAGAGGGTATTGGAAAAGAAGACCAGTGTCATGAGATTGGAAGTGAGAGGACATGTGGTAACTGGCAGAGTGCAGGCCCGATTGGGGACTAAATAGAAAGCATCTGCTAGTAAGTTATGTCTGCAGCCTGCAATTGTAGACATGTTTGGCCTGTCTCTGCCTAAGGCATTTCATCAACAACTAATCCCCCAGGCTCAGTTCATAAAGGCCAAGGGAGAACAGTGCTCTTTCTACCCTGCATCTCAACAGGATGCTATAATGAAGGAGGCATGATTGTGTAGTTTTCATTCCATGTGGTCATCTTAGGTCAGAACCCAAGCTTACCTTTTTTGGTTGTACTTACGTGGCTATGAACCAACACGCCACAGATTCACATGAGTGCAAGCAATGATACTTCCCTTTCTCCTGGTTTCATCACAGATTTTCTCTGCTGACTGATGGCAAAGTCACTGCCAATGAATATTAAAAGCCTGTAATTTAGTAAAAAACAATGTTGTCCACACACTTTCCCTACATCATTTCAGTTGTGTGTGTGTGTGTGTGTGTGTGTGTGTGCATTCATTTTTTTTTAAATCAAGCATAAATGGTAGATAATGTTCCCCTGAATGAGGCCCTTAGGCCTGTTCCACTGAGGCTTGTTTAGCTTGCCAAGTTTAAATATTTTCTGAACTGATCCCAGAACTGAGAAGCCTTCATCACAGCACAGCATTAAACATGATGGATGTGATACATATTTAATACAATAAAATGGCCATTTATATGCCCATACTAGACACAAGGGAAATCCTCACAGGAAAGATTTCTAAAATCAAAAGGGGCCTATTCTCTAATCGATGTAAGGGGATTTAAGCGGATAACTCCCATTAATGCTAATGGGAGTTATGAGCTTATATCCTCCGTGCACCATTGGCAAGATACACTCAGTGCCAATCGGAAGGAGGCTGTCACACTGATGAGATTCCATGTGAGACTTCCAGGGAAGGAAAGCAGGGGGAAGAGCTGAAAGGGCAGAAACTTTGTAACTAAGGTTTACTTCTAGAAAAGCATCTTTCCCTTCTCCACAAGAACATGCTCATGGGGACTGGCTCAGAGAAAACTTGAAGGGCCAGGAGCACAGTAGAGTTTGTTTGCAATATTAACCATCTTAAACTCTTATCTCACACAGATACATTTTGGGCAAGATGATGATACTAGAATCAATGACATCAAGAAACAGTTCGTATTGCATCAGCAAGTAAAGATGCTACCGAGCGTCTGCTGTTTGTTTTTGTTTTGCTTGACATTTGAGACAAAATGTCCCCTGCCCCCAACTGTAAGGAAAAGAGACATCCAACGTGCCTCTAGTATCACTGAGTCAAGAGGCCCTGTCTCTCAAACTATTACTAGTCATTTTTAGTCAATGTGGTATAACGAGTTTGGACAAGGGCATTCACTTCTCTAGATTTTCATACCCTAAGTAAACAGATGAGAGTGGTTCCCAGCAGTTAGAGCTCCATTCCCCTTGGGTGGGTATATTTTGTAGTCACTGACATGTCTGTTTGCTAGAAGTACAATACCATAAATTAACACTTCCAGGTAGAGAAATTCAGTTATTCACACATGATAACTCATGGTTAAAGCAGCTATCTCCTTAACATTGGCAGCAAAGTAACACGGAGCACCAGGAAACTGAATCAAAGCTCTACCTAGAGTAAAGGGAACTGCTAATTATCTGACTCTCCATCTTTGTATTTGCCTTCTCTTCTGAGCATTCCTGCCCAGCCACAGTTCCCCTGTGACTGCTTGGGGTACTCTACATACATTATAAGTTCCTATATTGATCTACGTGCTCATCTCTGGTTCCCTAGCCAATATACTCTTGAGAACAGATTCATTTCTGTTGTACATCCACACTCAGCAGGGTCTCAGGTAATACCTGCAGGATGAACAAAGGCATATCTAGCCCATCATTTCTCCAGAATTCAGTGTTTTATTTCTGTGGCATCCTTTACAGAAGACCTGTAAAGTCACACATGGAACAGAAGCAGAAGTCGTTTGGGAGATTAGGGAACCTTGTACTTCTTCAGAAGGGAAGTGTCAGTGTCTGGGTTGGACTCAAACTATTTGGACAGTACGCTGGTGTCTTTCTCTCTCTTTCCCACACAGGCTTCATGCTTCAGCACTGCAGCACATAACAGAGTCTCTTCCACTTGTTAGTTTCTACATTTTGGGTTAAGTTCTGATCACACTTTTCCCTTTTCTTTCCTCCTCCTAAACCCATCTGTCTGCCTCAACTTCTCCATTTCAAATTCATGAACTCTTTACATTGTTCCTGTATGCTCCTATGTATATGCACATATATTCCTAAATATAACCCGATCAATCTATGGTTTAACTTCTCTGTATGTTTTAGAGTTGACCATTTGGTACTGGATAACCAACTATTCTCTCACTCCTAGAATTCCTCAGTTCCCTGTAGTTCTTTGTGTAAGATCAAAGCGTTTGGGGGCTTTTCTCCATCCATTGTTTTAAAATACTTACTTTAGAAATTTTTTATTTTTGTTTTTTTAATTTATGCTTTAATCTTTTTTTTTTACAGTCAAGACTTTATCCCACTCCTAGTCTACCCACCAACTGTTACACATCCCACACCTCCTACCCCAACCCCTGTCTCTGAGAGGATGTCCCCACCCCACTCCACCCTATCAGACCTCCCCACTCCCTGTGGCCCTAAGTCTCTTGAGAGTGAGGTGCATCTTCTCTGACTGAGCCCAGACCAGGCAGTACATTGCTGCATATGTGTTGGGGGCCTCATATCAGCTGGTGGATGCTACATGGTTGGTGGTTCAGTTTCTGAGAGATCCTGGGGATCCAGGTTAGTTGATACTGCTAGTCTTTCTATAGGGTCACCCTCCTCTTTAGCTTCTTCTAGCTTTCCCCTAACTCGGCCACAGAGATTACCAGCTTCTGTCCATTGGTTGGGTGTGAATACCTGCATCTGACTCAGTAGAAAACTTAATTTTAAAAAATTAATTTTTCCCGTTTTCATGTGTTTTGCTTTTTCTTTGAGAGAGGGTCTCATTTCTCAGCCTTTTGCAGGCTATGAATATAGAACTGCCCCATCATACTTGGCTGAGAATCATCCTGGATCACCCTAGACTCTTAATGTTTGGGGGTGGAGTCATGTCTTCCTTTGTGTCTTTCTCTATAAAATCAACAGATGCCTGTACTAAGAAGTTAGCACTTCAGCTATATTGTCCAAAACAGTGCAACTGGCTGTGTAATATCTGAAATTGTGATATTTAAGGAAAATATGGACATCCAAATGCTATAAGTGGACCCAAGTCCACTGCATTTGGTAAGCAGCTTACAGGCAGAAAGCAACCTGTCCACTGTGGGCTTAGGGAACTCAGTGTGAACGCTGCTGGGACATGAGAGCAGCTGGGAAGAGTGTGTTCATAAAAAAAAAAAAAAAACAAGTCCTACCTCTCGGGGCCAAATAGAATCGGCTGACTAGATCTACGCTTCCCCTCAATCTTTTCCATCTAGAATCACGTAGTCACATCCAGCTTTGTTACATATCTTGACTGAGAAATAAAAGCCCTAAAAGTCAAGTAACTGGCTTTGAGCTTATTCACATTGTTTTTACTTCAGCAATTGGATTATTTTACAGACTATCCAATAATTACACAACTATTCCAAATGCCGAAGAAAACGACAGTTTTATTTTCATTTCTGAGCACATTTTCCTACAGGAACCCTGCCCCAATCTCCTCCAACCCCAGTAATAGTTGTAAGTTTGGCCTGATGTGCAATCGATGGCATGAAGGAGAGACATAAAGTTAAAATGGAAATTAAGCATGTTATTGACAAGGAGAATTAATATCGCAACAAAAAATAAAATCCATATGTACTTTCTTGCTGAGGAAAAAAATATTGTGCAGACAACATCGACTATCAATTTGAACCAATGGAAGTTAAAGCAGAATATTTATTGGGCCTTAGGAGTATTTAAATGCCCTAAATTCCAGTTAGTACCACTAGCTGCTAGCTCTGCAGAATTCTGGAATTGCACCCTGCAGTTTGTACTAATTGGTGGGAAATGTAGGCCTGATGTCAAAGACAACTATAATTGTCTGATGAAAATAACTTGCTTTTGACACCAGTATATGTTGCACCCTGTATATCACACCCTCTTTGAATAAGGAGGTGTTGTTTTACATAGTCAAGGTAATTATAATTGGCTTTAATGTATCTGAAATAACTATGTATAAAAGTGTTGTAAGAACGAGGAGGCTCACAATGACCTAGTAGCATTTATGATAAAAATGGTTGCTCTAGGATTAAAAAAGAAAAAAGCCCAGGGAAAGGCAGAGGCTTAGATTATGCATGTTTTAAAGCATTAGAATGCTGCGATTTAGAGCAGATCCAATTTTGACCATAATGCATTTTGTCATGTGAAGATAAAATGTAGAAGATGTTTACATTTCTCCGACCCACCGAGCTTCCACCTCGGGAGTTGCCTTTTTTTTTTCTTTCACATCAATAGACAATTTTTAAAAACATTATACTCATGTCTGTCTCTCTTGACAGCAAATAAAATTTAATAAATAAAATTCTGTATGATAAATATGTTAGATTTAAGGAGCAGCTCTGATAAAGTGTGGACATTTTCAAGGATGATTTGTGAAAAACAAATAAATTTAACAAGGCTAATGTGTTACCAGCTCCAAATACATTATCGATGATGTGCAGAAGGATAATGACCCAAAAGAGCATTTGCACAGGTTTCACACTGCGTAAATTACTGCCAGAGAGAGACGCATCCTCCAGAAGTTGGACCCATTGCCTCCGTAGATCAACATCTGACTGTAGCAAGATCTTGGCTTGTCACTAAATTTCAAATCAACAGCAGCCACAGATAACTTACAACAAGGAAGTCTTTTCATTTCACAAGCATCAGATCCTGTGGCAGATTTTTATAAGATGCCATCTTCCCTCCAATTCCCCACTCTGAAACTTCTGGCAGGTTTCAAGCCTCCTGGCCTTCTGTGTTTCTGATTGGCCTGACTCTCTCTATGACCTCAGCCTTAACTCTTCCATACATTGCAGTTGACACTAGGAAAGGAGAAGGCTCTTCCCCATTTCTCTACCTTTGCAAAGTCTATTTCTTACTCTATCTTCACTCAGGGAGAGCTGTGAAGTTAACACTCACTAAGTCTAGGGATAAGCCAAGCAATGTTTCAAATGGCCTCCACGTTCGTGACTGAGACTTCTCATGTTGATCCTGTCAGAGACTGCTGTCATCATCTGGCCAATGAGGAAACTAAGTTTTGATGAGGATGCCTCTGCTCTTCCCTGCTTAACAAGATGACCTATCGTTATGAAATTTACAGGTTAGTTTCGTTCAGTCAGGCTCATCGTATTTATCTCACAAGAAGGAACATATTCAAGCCTTTGCCACATGAAGTTCAATTGTGGCATGCAGATGATGACTTTTAAAAACGTCATGCATAATTTTAATGACCAAATAGCATTAATACTTTATAATTTTTTTAAAAATTTCTTTGGAATATCACTAAAGGCACACTAGAAAATCTACATCAATATCAAGAGGATATACTATCTTGAATTCTCAAAGAAAGAATACAGGCAAGATGCATCTATCATGATTAAAAAATAATAAGATAAAAGGAATGAAAAATCTGCTGAAAACTGAAAAATGACTACCTTCCAACAGTCATACCTATGATATTTAAAATTTGCAATTGTGTTTGTGAATATGATCTGTAACCTAGTCATACAATTTATATATCTGAGAATTTTTACATATGTATTAAAAAATAATCTAAAGGACATTTAATGATAGTGTTTGTTGATTTTTTTTGTAATGCAGTGCAATTTTTAGATGAAGTTTTTAAATAAAATGATCATTTGATAGCTGTTTTAAGGTAGGATTAAGAAAATTGAGAATGACTGCTGGCCATCTCTCAACACACTCCCAGCACAGTGAGCCTGCAAAGGGTGCAAACACAGCGAGTGTTATACTGTGAAGCTGTGTTTAGGAAGGAAAGTATAATTGGGTCTTTATGAGGCCCTTGTACTAACAACAGTTTTGTACCAAATGATACTCACACTTAGTGTGCTCTACTCTTCATCAGACACCATAGGATCTACAGATGAGTGAAATACGGAGTCATAATAGTAGTACAGTAGTAACTATATTGTTTGAAAAGTCAATATTCAACGTGAATTTTTCTAAGTTCTTTACTCATAAATCATATATATGTATATATACATAAATACATAAGCAAATATGGTTCTACATTGAAACTGGGGTAGAGTAATGCATAAACCCAGAAGAGACTGAGTAAAAAGTGAGTATTATCATTGGGATCTATGTTAGCAATATATTGATATATGATAGCATATACACACAGAGATACACACAAACAAACATAAAAAATAAATATTAAACCTTGAAACAAATAACCATACAAGGTCAAAGTGATCACAGTCAAGTCAGATGGTAGAGCAGGAAGGTATCTACTGTAAAAATGAGAAAATTAAGTCTTGGAAATATTCAATGAGTTGGCAAGCACCGTAATATATAAAGAATGCAAAAAACCGGTGAAGCTGAGAGTTAGTTCTATCTATCCCTGGAAGCTGAGCTCTGGTTCCTAAGATGTTTCTGTCCTACATTCAGTCTAGGGTTAAAACTACCATAATCAAGTAGGACTTGATACTGTATGAACAAGAGAAACTAAGGGCTAGTGCTTATGAAACTCAGTCCCTGATATATGTTCCTAAAAACTCTCAGTAGTTTTAGCATAAATGACAGTGTTAGTTCTTAACTCAAAGATAAAAAAATCTTTTAAATTAGTATGCTCATGGTAGTGAAATTTAGAGCTTTTGTTCATTTAGGATAGAAATCTTTAGCATACTTCCTTTCACAGATTTTTATGGGAGCCAGTCACAATGGAGTTAGAAAGAATAGATATCTTAGTTTCCAGCTAGGGATCTGATATGAACTCGCTATTTTAATTTTCCAGTGAAATTTAATGAGTATCTATTAAACACCAGGCATTGAAATAAGTGCTGAGAACACAAAGGTAGAAAGGAAATTGCCTTGGAGTTAGGTAGCATACAATCTAATCAGAGAAATAGATATTACACAAATAGATGAAAATTAGAATGAAGAATAAGAACAGGGTATCACAGAAAAAGTAGTTACATGAGGTAGTCATTATGAGAACCAAACTGAGACCGAGACTTTTGTAGAAGGTCACATGCAGGAAGTTGCTGTTCAAATGATGTCTTAATGATTCGTGGAATGTGGCAGAGATTGAGTGACAGGAAGAAACTTCTAGAAAAGAGTAAGATTTCCAATGACTCGGGACTGGAAAATGGCAAAGCGCATGTGAGAAACAGAATAGTTGGGCCGGAGAGATGGCTCAACCATTAATAATAGAAATAGAAGCCAGCCATTTGAATTCAGTTTCTAGCAAGAATACTGGGAAGCTTACAAGAGTTTATAACCCCAGCTTCAGGGACCTGACACCCTCTTCTGGTGTCCATAGGCAAATACCACACAGACACACACAGACTGATACACAGACACACATGCCCACATGCCCAACATACAGCATATACACACAGAGTTACACACATACACACATAATAAAAAATAAAATTAAACCTTAAAACAAATAGCCATATAAGGTCAAAGTGGTCACAGTCAAGGCAGGTAGTAGAGTAGGACGGAAGGCAAGCGACACATCAGAGAAAGCCAAGGCCACATACTGAAGGCTGCTCACCATGACTGGCTGTTAGAAGCCTGAGCTTGAATCCAGTCACAGGGATTTCCAGTTTTGGTCACCAGGAAGGTGACAGTGTGAGACCCTGTGGGATTACTGCATCCTGTGAGGTCACACCATTCTATCAAATTTAGTTCTCTTTTGAGAAAATATTTTGTGCTAAGTTCTGAGCTGGGGCTAGAAAAGATATGAGCCCTAAGGCAACAACTGTGACATGTATTTCTAAGATACTGAAATGAAAAAAGAGAATGATAAGGAGAAGTCAAAGAAATATAGTGCTAAAAAATGATGTTTCATGGGAGTATACCATAGATGCAAGAACAGGAAAAGGAATCCTTCTGCTAGATCATTCACTTCTAAACATGCATTTTCCATTCAGGATTTCACAGTGAGGACACAACTGGAGTGAGCAGCATCCCATGAAATCATCCATGGGTACTGTCAGTTTATCTTACGTTCTGCAGGGTTGTACATTAGTGTAAGTTCATCTGGGACAAAAGAAGGTCTTGTTAAAATGCACATTAACTCAGAGTTGAGGAAATGTCAGCCCAGGGAGGCACAAAATGATTTGGTGTGTGAGTCAACTCAAATTAGTTAGAAGTAACTTCTTGGGATGTTGATATGAAGGCATCTGAGACCTCTGTCAACGCAGCAGAAGAATACAAAGACAGCATTCATATATGTCATCATCGGGAAGTCTAAACACTTGCAGATGCACTGAGAAGATTCCCATGTAGCGAGACTCTCCCAGGTCACAGTAATCCATATCTTCTATGACTTGTATGGATATGAAGTACATGGCAGATTGAGTTGGGATGCTAGGAAAATAGCACATCTGTATGTATGCTTTGGTGTAGTCCTCTGGCCAACAGAATACTGCTACTCACTGGTCAACAGGATGAGAAAATGACAGTTAGGGAACTGTAATATCACCCTGAATCTTCTGCATCATCATCTGCCATCATTATATGGCTTGTACCTTATGACATTGTCCTGTAATCTCAGGGAGATTATGTGGAAATATTTATTCTTATATGCACTAAGTTTGGTGTTGGTTTCTTTTGTATTGTGTAGTAGAAAGCACCCCCAAAGTAGCCACTAGTAAAGTGTCAGCTTAAAGAAACAGGGACAAAGGGAGCAGTGCTGGGTTCCAGAATTGCATTGCTGTGCTCAGAAATAAGCTGTCCCAGGAATAACTGATATGTTCTGACATGTTTCCCCTGTTGCACATGCCAGTTTTGTGTATGTCATTGTTATGCACAAAATACTTGCTCTTGATTGATAACTTTAATGCCACATTTCAATTAAATTGGAAACAGATCCAAATTACCCTTTAAAAGGAAAAGAACATTAAAAATGTATCCGAGAATAACAGTCTCTCTTTGTAGTCTTTAGGCAAATGAGTTTATTTACAGAGAGCTACATCTTCCTATGTAGGTAAGCCCTATGTAGGTAAGTACTACAAGTAATAGTTGTAATTACTGTAGACTAGAGGAAGAATAACATAATGATTTTTATAAACAAAATACTATTCTCTAAGTAAAATAAATTTTCATAATTGGCATAATTAGTAAAGATAAAGCAAAAGGACCAAAAATAAGGCTGCCTCCACCTTTAGAGCTATTTGGAACTACTACATTTTGTAAAATAGTACTACCCTCTATATGTAATTATCTTTATTTGCTTAAACATTTCCTGTGGAAAATGACACTATGGCAACATAAACACTCTTGTGCTCATCATATTCACATGGTTACACTGTAAGAAAATGTTGTTTTATGTGCTATTGAAATCACAATTTTTCTGTAAATTTATCACATGAGTATCAATCCCTCAAAAACTCCTATGCAAATAGTTAAACCCAAAAAGGAACCTAAAAATGGATTCTTAGACAGAAGAGTCCTGTGAGAATTTGTTGACAATGAGTAAACATTTCCAAGCAAAAACAACAATGACAGAAGACTATATAAAACGCAACCACTCCTGGGCGTATACCCAGAAGATGCTCCAAAATGTAATATGTACACATGCTCCACTATGTTCATAGCAGCCTTTCAGAAGCTGAAAGAAGACAGATGTCCTTGAACAGAGGAACGGGTATAGAAAATGTGGTACATTTACACAATGGGGTACTATTTAGCTATTAAAAATAATGAATTTGTGAAATTCTTAGGCAAATGGATGGAAGTAGAAAATATCTTCCTGAGTGAGGTAACCCAATCACAAAGAACACACATGGTATGCACTCACTGTTAAGTGGATATTATCCCAGAAGCTTGGAATAACCAAGATACAATTCACAGACCACATGAAGCTCAAGAAGATGAAAGACTAAAGTATGGATACTTTGGTCCTTCTTAGAAGGGGGATCAAAATACCCATGGGAGGAGATACAGAGACAAAGTGTTGAGCAGAGACCAAAGTAAAGGTCATTTAGAGACTACCCCACTTGGGGATCTAGCCTATATACAGTTACCAAACCCAGACACATTGTGGATGCCAACAAGTGTTTGCTGACAAGAGCCTGACAAGAGCTGTCTCCTGTAAGGCTTTGCCAGTTTCTGACAAATACAGAAATGGATGCTTACAGTCAACCAATGGACTGAGCACACGGCCCCCAATGAAGGAGCTAGAAAAAGGACCCAAGGAGCTGAAGTGTACACATGGAGAGACCCACGGCTCCAGCTGCATATGTAGCAGAGGATGGCCTTGTCAGGCATCAGTGAGAGGAGAGGCCCTTGGTCTTGTGAAAGCTCGATGCCCTAGTGTATGAGAATGTCAGGACAGAGAAGCAGGAGTGGGTGGGTTGGTGAGCAGGGAGAGGGGAGATGGGATACAGGGTTTTCAGAGGGGAAAGGGAATAATATTTGAAATGTAAATTAAGAAAATATCTAATCAAAAAAACTGCAACCCTACAGACTATACAGACATACATATATTGGACAAGCTCCATATACATTCAAAGGCCCATATATTTAAAATAAATGATGAAAAGTTTGGCTGGAGTGGAAAGGGAAAAATGTAATTAAATTATAATCTTAATATTTTGAAAAATTTTGAAAGTTTGAAATTTAGAAAAAGTAGCAGAAATCTGTAAAATTTTACATGTTACCAAATTATAGGATCCCTAGTAAACATGTAATCTGTTGGACATGAGTTCTCTTTCATGGAATCTTTTATTTGTTTGCTATGCTATTTTAGGGAATATATTTTTATGTTGTATGAAGAAAATGTACTCCACATGTTTGCTTTGACAGTTTGGTTTCTTCGTGTTTATTTTTGCATGATGGTGAGACTTTGTCTTTGTATTCAGTAGCTTGCTCTATAGTAGATTCATAAGATGAGTGTAGAGGGGGCATCATTTGACTTAGGGTGCAAAGCATGTATTTACTCAGAAACATCTAACATTTTGCCAGTATTGTTCAGTGCAAGACCTCTTAAAATATCATTGGATGGATAAAAGATAGAGCACTTCGCTGGACTTGCTTTTTGCTGAAAAACTAGCTTAGGAAGTCTTCCAAGGCTTATGGGATATTGTGGTCCAGGCCAGGGAGCTGACTTGTGGAAACCATTTTTTACTTTGTAAATTAACTTCATCGTGTTAAAATGTGGTTTATTTGGAAGGAAATGTCATTGTAGGAGCATGCACTAGTTTTTAGAATGAAGTCTTTTAACTCCTGAGACAAAGCACTGATGTAAGCACATCAATAGGAGTGCACTGATCTAGTGTTATAGGAATCCAAAGTTTATTATAATTATTATTATTATTGTTGTTGTTGTTGTTGTTGCTGATTTTTATGTGAAAGGTGAGAAAAAAGGCTGCTTCAGAAAAATATGTCTGATTTGTCCAGCAATACGAGATATTCTTGAAACAAATTTACACCTGGTATAGATACAGTAGAGATTAGGCTTGAAAATTTTGCTTTTTTTTTTTGATAGCCACATTTTATCTTGATATTCCACCTGGGTAAGGACTAGCATGAAGAATTAATTGAGGAATTGAGCTAATGAAACTGAAAGTTTGTCTCTGGGTCTATCCCCTTATCTGACTCTTCCCATTATCACATGAATGAGGGGTCTCCCTGGAATGCATCTTTTAAAATGATGTGTCTACTGCACCTCAAATTATGCCCATGACTTTCATACTTGACTCTTTTATGGTTTATCTAAGTTATGTGTGGCAAACAAGTAAACAAATATACTCTATCAAAAGTGTGCATAGTAAACACAAAAAGCCTACAGGATACTACACCTAATGCTTTTGTCTATGAAGAAATTAAGGCTCAGAAATAATTAGTGAAACTACTCAAGGTCAATGAGATAGCTAATAATGAAATCAAAATCCAATACTACCTCCCTAAATTTGTAAATATGTTGCATATCCTTTGGAAAAGACAGTAGAAAGAAATGTTTTCATGCCAACAGCCTGGATGGTTGCATTAAAGACAATATTTGATTTACAAATTCAGATCCAGTTAGAGTTTAGAAAACAATGTATGGTCAACTCTCTATGCCAATTTCAGACAGAATATTTTGAGGGAAAGAAAACAATTCCCTTAGAGGTTAGAGAGATTATCACATTGATTAGATGCTTGGTGCATAAACAGGAGGGTGTGAGTTTGGTACCCTAGCTCTCATTCCAAACAACCGTGCAGGAGGGATTCAGAGACAGGTAGAACCTGAGAGATCACTGGACAGATAATCTAGCCAAAACAGCAAACTCCCAAGTGGGATGAGAGTTGCTGTCTCAATGAGGTAGAGGGCCTAGAGAGTTGTCTCAGTGGTTAAGAGCCCATGTTCTTGCAAAGGGTCTGAGTTTGATTCCTAGCACCCAGATGGAAGTTCACTACCTCCTGAGTCACTAGGCACCCATGTGGTGTTCAAAGACATATGTGGGCAAAACACTCATTTGTACAAAATAATAAAATAAAAAATCTAGGAAAAAGGAAGATCTAATAGAAGATTAAGATGAAAAGCAATCAAGGCAGATACTACAGTCAACCTCGGGCCTCACATGCTCACACCTGAGGGAGCACCGCTCCCACACATCTGTATGCACACAAATACTCAGTGTATACATTTTTTCTTGTCAATATTCTTTAAACAATATATCATAACAACCACTCACATGAGGTTTATATTATTTGGTGTATTATGAGTGATTTGCAAACAACCTGCAGCGTGTGGGAGGATCACATAAATGGTGCACAAGTGCTGTGTCATTTTACCTCGTCTTCATGGTATGCACTCACTGATAAGTGGATATTAGTCTAGAAATGTTGAATACCCAAGACATAATCCACATATTAAATGAGGTCCAAAAAGAATGGAGGAGTGGCCCCTGGTTCTGGAAAGACTCAGTGCAACAGTATAGGGGAATACCAGAACAGGGAATTGGGAAGGGGTAGATGGAGGAACAGGGGGAGAGAAGAGGGCTTATGGGACTTGCGGGGAGTGGGGACCCAGAAAAGGGGAAATCATTTGAAATGTAAATAAAAATATATCAATAAAGAAAAAATTAAAAAAAAAAAAAGAATCGCTGCATTGTGGTGTAGACATGTGTATTGCAGTCAACCCCCTGCATGTACTGAGGAAGACTGTCTGAAGAGGGACATATTTACAAAGTTCCGTAGATGGGTTTTAGTTAAATTTTACCATTCACAGGAAAAGGTGCATATCTTTAGTATAATTTTATTTCCTGCACTAAGAATTCCCTAGAACACCAGTAGGAACCAGAATCTATAAATCTATAAATTTAAAATTAAGACAATCAGTCATTAGGCAAATACTTTAAAGATATATTTTGTGCACTATAAATTTTTAGATAGGAGTGTGTGTGTGTGTGTGTGTGTGTGTGTGTAAAGGTAATAAAGAAGAAATCATTAATTTGAGAGGGAGTCAAAAGCACATGATAGAAATTATAGGAGTACTGCACAGTACTCATGTATGAAATTCTCGAAACATAAAACGTGCTATATCAGCTGGTTTGTGTGTATGCCTTTAATCCCAGTACTCAGGAGGCAGTGGCAGGCAATCTCTGAGTTTGAGGTTAGCCTTGCCTACAGAGTGAGTTCAGGACAGTCAAGACTACACAGAGACACCCTGTTTTAAGAAAATAAATAAACAATAAACAAACAAACAAATGGGTTAGAGAATGAAGAGCCTAACTACTCTTCTAAAGGACTTGAGATTGATTTCTAGCACGAACATAATGGCTCAAATTCTAAGGAATCTGAACCCTTTTCCAGTATTCACAAGTACAAGGTACATATATGGTACACAGACAGATAGACAGACATGAAATTTGCCCATACACATAACATAAAAACAAATTTTTAAAAATCACTTACAACATCATCTTAAAATACTTTTTACCATTTTTACCACTGTTCATATCAAACTTTTCATACACACACACACACACACATACTTCTGATTCTATTAAAAATATTAGGAAGGGAAACAAAATAGTGCACCTTTAATTCCATAGCTGATGGGAGGAAGAAAAAAATGAAGAAATGTTTCCTTTCCACAAGTAAACCTGTCTCTAAGTACGGAAAGTGAAGACTTGATTTAAGACAGTCCACAAACTGAGAGGTCAGCGTGACCTATTTAAGAAGCATTAGACAGAAAGAGCCCAGAATGTTATTGTGTTAGTGGCAGAAAAGAATCTTTGAATGTTGAGAAAAAGATGTGTACAAGAATGTAAGTTATACTTGACCTGCAAAACTCATCTTTGGAACAAGAAACAATGAAGAGTAGAGAAATGGAAGGCTTTGTTGTTTATGTTCACACATGGCTAATTTCTAAGACAATTACCTAATTAAAGTCCAAATTACCTAGACAAGGCTTGGGAAAAATTCCTGTGCTTAGGCTTTGGACACGAACAGATTCATTATGAAGTTAGAGCAGCCTTTCTGATCCTTGTACCTATGGGTTCCACAAAGTAACTGCACTGCCAGTGAACCAGGCTCACTCAGGTTTTATCTTATGACAACGCTTCCCATACAAGTTTAGTCTTGTTATTTTTACTTACAGAATTCTAATAACACCTGGAGAAATATGTGTGTGTGTTTATGTATGTATTTCAAGCACAAAGCGTGCATATTAAAATATTCTTGAAGAATAAGGAAAGAGAAAAATATGTTTCTGATGCATATATTTTGAAGCTGCTACTACAGTATTCTGAGTTGCCTTATAATTAATTCTCTTTGTTTCATAGTATTCAGAGACTAGTCATTTGGAAAAAATATGAAGAACTCTTTGTCTGGCCTTTCTGAATCTATTTTTCACAGTTGCAAAGTACTGGTCAAACAAATTAAATTACTGCAGCAGTATGTAACTAATTTTATGTAAATTAAGGTGTTAATGTTCTGAATCACATTCCTGAGACCAGCCTGTTTTCTCTTGCAGCATTTCTTCATTAATGATGCTATGAATAGTCAAATCGAAAAATTAATGCCTACGAGACTGAGCGGGTGGATTGTTACCCTCTGGCCCTTTGAAGAATTAGATCTATATATAGCTTTATAGTCAACTCAGTCTATAGTTGTCAGTAGCCCAACAAATAAATCAACATTTTAAGCTTAATGCAACTGGGGGTGAGATGATGTGAAATAAATTTAATTTTGTTTATATACAAGGAGAGACCTTTGCAAGCTGATGGTCAGATTGTAAAATGCAAAATAAATGCCAAATTGGACCCTTCAGGGGAAGCCTCTGCCTCCAGTTAAAGGCACCATCTTATTCCAGCATTCACTCTTTATCTGAAAGTACAAGTCATCGCTTCAACAATGACTCCTATGATGTTGTGGACTGTTCGTGGAATAAAGTATTTGAAATGGAAAGCACTGAAGAATATTTCAGCTAGAAAAAGAAAGAGCTTCCAAAGACATAAAGAGCAACTATTTTCTTATGACTTGGTATGCACAGGGAACTCACTGCTTGCATTAAATTAGTTAATAGAGATAAGCACAAATTGTTTATATGTTAGGATTTATGCCTGGGAAAATAGACACTGAGTTGCTTTCTAAAGTGTCACACACACACACACACACACACACACACACACATATACATATACACATATATCATATACATCTTATACACATACATAGACTATGAAATGGGGTTCCATGTTTAATTCTGCAAGATACAAAATAAAATCTCTTTTAAATAAATCATTATAGTTAGGATGAGAATCAAACATTTTAGAGTATTCTTTGTAAAACATTTCTAAGCAGCATACCCTTTGATTTTGCTATATCTTCCAAGAGATTAATGATCTACAGATGACTCAAGCCTATTTAATTTTTCATTCCAATAGACTGAAACCTACTGTGTCATTTTTGTCTCATTCTGATCCCTCAATCTATTTTTAAATGCACATATCAAACAAATGGAATAACAAACAGGATAATCCCAGTTTGGAAAAACCTCTCAAAATTAAAATCTTGAGCCTTTTTATAAAACTGGTTAGTCTAATAAATTGCAAACTGTGAGCACAGTCAGGCATCCATTGCTAAAATGTTCACCACCAGGAAGAGACAGCCATGCAGTCCCTGTTCAGATTAAATTCGAACAGAAGTAACAGCAAGAGTCAGGAGAGTTCTAAAAGAAGTACAGCTATGTGTACAAAATTGCCTTCTTAGGCAATATCACATTGAATAGAGCTTAAAAGCTAGAATCGTTTAGTAACTAACTTGGTTTCTTGAGGATTTGTCTCTGGCAGCCTTAGAAACAAGTGTGGGTGTCATCTAATTTAAAGAAGCTCAGAGCTGGAGCAATGACTCAGCAGTTAAGATGTCTAGCTTTGTTTGCATAAAGACTTGAGTTCAAACCCTCAATGCTCACATTTAAAACATATATGAAAAAAATGAAAATATTTTTTAAAAAATTTAAAAATTAAAAAAAAACATATATGGTTGAATAGACTTCTAACTGCAGCAATAGAGAGCAGAGATGAGAGGGTCCCTGGAGCTCCCTAACCAGCCATCCTAGACAAAATGGCGAGCTTTCAGTTCATTGTAGGAAACCCTGTCTCAAGGCAGTAAGGCAGAAAAATGAAAGAAGAAAACAAAATATTCATGAGTGTACCCACATATTCACATACATGCACTACACACATGCAACATACATACATATACATATGCATGCACACATGTACACATACTTTTAAATAAAATATAAAGGAAAGTATATAGGACTAATGTGGACTACTATCCAAACTAGCAATTCACATCTTTTTAATCACCTAAGACCTAGTGTTAATATATTATGTGTGACCTACATTATTGAAAATTCTTAAATTCTATCAACCAACACTATCTTCTAACATCAATAAACCATAGCGCTTTCTGCAAATTTTACATTGTTGGATTACAAAATTCTGGAATTCTTTTCAATGTCACCTGCTGAGGGAGATGGAGGTCTAATAGAGCAACTGGGTCTCAAAAGTACATAGTGGCAGAGTTCTGGCTTCATAAACAGGCCTAACTTCTTTCCCTGAGTCCCCAAGCCATTGATGCTCACGAAATGTAAAGCATGTGGAGGAAGCGGCTTTGAGACTCTTAAAGCGTGTATAACTCTTATAAATCCGTGTCTTCCCAACATTCAGCACGTTATTGTTAGACCTTCTGTGGCAGTTTCCTAGTGCACTGAAAATATATGAGTTTACCTTTGACCTCTAGAAAAAGGGAACTATTGGATGTGTTTGTGTATTCCTCATTCCCTAACAGAGTCCCTTAACTATAAACATCCCCCTCCCCAGTCAAAGGGACACTAGACACAAAATAAGAGAGCTGGCATCAGATTCTGGCACTAGACCTTACTGGTAAAAGAGTGGGCAATCCATTAACCCTGTGATCCTGGTTGCCCCCTCCCCCCCAAAAAATGCCTCTGAGAAATAAAACAGATTTGAAATCACTCTTCCCTTACAAGGCTAATCCGTCTGTTAGGAAAATATTCCACACTAGTATGTATCCACCATATGCTAACTGTAAGGTTGGCCTCATAAGCCAGCATCCTCTCCTCTCCCAATAGAGTTCATGCTCCAGTTGAGCAAACAGACCTGCTCAACTTGATAGCTTGTGTGAGTGGATCACAAGGAATGGGCTAAAGTGAATAGTACTGTATGGGGCATGATCAGTTTATGGAAGTCACTGGAGTCGATGAGAAAAATAAACAATAAGGCTGAAGTCATGACAACATTTGGCTTTGTGTAAGGGCAAAAATCGGCTCTTTAAAAAATCCAGAATTTTAAATCCTTTGTTAATTTTTGCAGACTATAATTCCACTGCTATTTGATAAATAGATGGGTAGGCCTGAGAAGACAGGTATTTATAGTGTAACTAGTGAATGACACTTATGTTCTTTACTTAAGGCTGCATTGAAATAGATCATACACAAAACCTTTTAAACATCTATTTTATAAATCTTGATACATTTGGACATATGCATCTGCCAGTGAAACCATTGTACTATATGCAGCCTTTTCCTCCCAAGAAATCTCCAAAGCAGTTTTATACGTGTGTATTTTGTGGTAAGATAATTAACATTGAAGACCTTTTCTAACACATTTGAAAACCTGTATGTATAGTTAACAGTATGCCCTGTTTGGTACAGCAGAAACCTAGAGATTATTCATCATGTATAACTAACTCTTAGAGCTATGCAGTATCCATTCATTTCTCCTTCTTCCAATCCCCCAGAAATTATCAATTTATTCTCTACTTCTTGGAATTTGGTCATCTTAGATACTTCATATGTAAATGGGATTATGTAGTATTGGTCATTCTGTAATGGGTTCACTTCACTGACTATAATTTCCTGTCTATTCATTCATGTTGTTACGAATGGTATTTCCATTTAAGGGTGAATAATATTCTGTTATAGGAATCTAGCACACTTTTTCTTTTAATTCATTTGCTGATGGATAGTCACATTGCCCTCATTCATGCCTTGACCATTGTGACTAATATTGCATTGAACATAGGTAGCAAGAGTGAGTGTGTGTGTGTGTGTGTGTGTGTGTGTGTGTGAATTTGTTGAGTGTGTGTGTGTGTGTATGTGTGTATGTGTCTGTGTGTTCGTCCATCCATCCAAGATCCTACTGTATGCTCCATAGATCCTAAATCTATGGCAGCAGTTCTCAACATTCCTAATGCTGTAACTCCTTAATATAGACCTTCATGTTGTGGTGATCCCTAACCATAAAATTAATTTGTGCTATTTCATAACTAATTTTGCTACTCTATGAATCATAATGTAAAATCTGATATGCAGGATATCTGCTATGTGACCCCTATAAAAGGGTCATTTAACACCCAGAAGTGTCATGCCCCACAGGTTGTGAACTGCTGGTTTATAGGATTGCTAGTGTAGTCATTCTCAGAATGCATTAAAAAAACCTTTCATGGAATTTTCCACAGTGACAAAACATTCCATATTCCCATTAACAGTAGAGAAGCATTCCAATTTCCTTATGTCCTTGTTGATGTTCATCTTTCATTTGAGTTTCTGTCCATCTCCAATAATTATCAATAGCCACCTCAACAGATAGAGATTGATGACCATCTATTTCCAAAATAGATGGCTCATCATATTGTACCAGACTGTTCCTGTAATGTCCAGGAATCCCTGCAATGGACTGCCTTTGAAGTAAGATTCTTCTTCAGTAGTAATCTGTTTTGTATTTCAATAAGCATTCACTCTTAATAGATGCTTAATTTAACCTGAAATCTTCATTGTGTTGCACCATTTTGTACCAAAGTCAAATTATATTAATTACACAAATAATCCTAGAAGCATGATATGAGCATCGAGATGGATGCAAAAGACAAGCAGAAGGAGAATCTCGGATAATTGAAGCCTTCTGGTGCTTCAGGCACTGTGCTGGAGTGCTTTCACTGCATCTAGTGCTTGGCTTGATCCTGTCAAAACCGTTCCGAGTGTCTCGGCTAGGTGATCAAGGTCATGTTAATAGTATGCAACCTTGATCTGACATGATGAAAATAGCACTCTCCCTCTGTGCTCTTCCTTCCGCAAACCTGTAATCACGAGAAATACCTCAGAGGGATTTCAGGAGTGGGGCATCAAATACCTGGCCAGTCTACCTCCAGACTGTCAAGGTCATCACGAATAATGAAAATCTGAGGAACTGTCATAGCCAAGAGGGTCCTAAGGAGACGTGACAAGTAAATGTGACGCATTGTGTGCTCAATAAGACCCTGGGACAGACAGAAGGCACAAGACAAGAAAAAAGAGAATTTGAATAAAGTATTGACTTCAGTTAAGGGGAACACGGCAGCGTTATTTGGCAATTACAGTAATCCTGCTGTACATGAAAGCGAGAGGTTCCAAACAGGGAACAGACCACGGATGGAGTCTCTCCTCGATACCATCTCAGTTTTTCTGCAAAAGGAAAAACTCTGAATTTTCAAAGGTGTAAGTTTTAATTATCTAAAACTTTATGTTATGTATAGAAAATGCCTTATATAATTATGTTAAGTGAAATAAGCCTACTAAAGGCAAATTGTATTTATTCCATATATGGAATCTAAAAAAAAAGAAAGAAAGAAATCGAAAAAAAAAAAAAAGAAAGAAAAAAAGACCTGAGAGCAGAAGTGGGATTAGTTGGATAATGGGACTGAATATGATTATAGAGAGATGTAGGTAAAATAATCTACTATTTTGTACAGTATATGTACAAATAAAAATGGTAATCTCATTTTAAAAGTGAGAGTCACTTTTAAGTAATTTGACTAACATTGCATCAACATATGAAATAGAGAATGAACATATGAAATGGCACACAAAAAAACTGCAGGTCAAGTCAAAAGTGTTGCATTTTGTTTGGTTTGTGTGAGTGTGTGTGTGTGTGTGTGTGTGTGTGTGTTTGTGTGTGTGTGTGTGACTGACTAAGGCTAGTCCTGAACTCAGTATATAGCACAAGCTGACCTTATGTCCATTATCTTCCTGTCTTAGTACCCCGCTTCCCACAGAGTGCTGGGACTGCAGATGTGTACGGCCACATCTAGCTCTAAATTATAAATTTTTAGCTCCTGAAAGCTCTGAGTTAACCCAGAAAACCTGAGAGTGTTACTATCCACCAAATTGTCCTTACTTTAAATTGTTTATACATAGTATAATCAACAGACTCAAATAATATATAATATACATTTTATATAAGTGTCTCTCATGTCTAATAAAAGATACATTCAAATTAATACAAAAATTGCTGCAAGCATACAGCAAACTCATTTATTCATTCATTTTTTCCAACTTATCTAAATATCATACAATATTCTAGATAAACATCAATATAAGACGCTCTTCATAAATCTTTCAAATGCTGTACCATGTTTGGATTTCTACTGTAGGTGATAAAACTGGCCCGAAAGAATTTCCAGCAATGGAGACAGCAAGAGCCAGACACACAAACACTAAAGTGGAAAGTCTCTGTAGTGCCTGCACCCCATCTGTGGGGTAGAGTGATACACACTGACTTTGTAAGACTGTTAACAAACTGAAGTTACCCCAGACAGCTTTATAACCTACAAGTTTCTAACTCCTGCAGAGATGACGTGCCTTTATTTTAAACATACCTGCATTCATTTACTTAATACTTTTGCATTTCACAGCTTGTTTCCCTTCTCCACTGAAACATTGTAACTCAATGACACAAACTATCTATGATGCTGAGTTTAGTCACAATGCACATGACAATTCATGCTAAGGGATGAATATGGCCTAGGGAATCAATAACTTTACCAACATTTGATTTTTTTTATTGTGATGATGAATAACAAATTGTTAGCCCCAGAAAATTTCTAGGAACCAAAGTCATCAGTATTGCCAGATGCAGAGACAACGCAGCTTTTGCGCATGAGGGATGCCTTTGCATTGGCTATGAAGAAATGTGTTACACCAGATGGATTCCTGCAAGATGACAGCAATCTCTCTCTCTCTCTCTCTCTCTCTCTCTCTCTCTCTCTCTCTCTCTCTCTCTCTCTCTCTTTCTGAGAAGGGGCAGTCATTCTGAGATTTACACCTGATTTGTGTTATAGTAATCTTTGAAATTAAGAAGTGTATCCTTGCATTTCATTAAATTCTGGCTAATGAGATAACTGTCTTCCCAAGGAGGGAATGATAAAGTGCTCAGGCCATAAAGCATAAATTAATACTGCAAGGTTAAACACTGGAACTAACTCATGTTTCAACAAAAGCCCCTACCAGCAGTTAAATTAACTGACATAAATACCATAAAATCTGTCTTTATTTTAGTTTCAGATGATGCCTCTTTTTACACCCCTGCCTTCAGTTTGTATAACTCATTTTTGCACATTATTGCATGCACCATTTGCCATTTAAAGATTCAACTATGATGGGAAAAAGAGTTAAGAAATCAAGCACTTGAGAAGAGAAAGAAGCTGGTGTGTCTCAGGATATCATACTGAAGACTGTTAGAGCCGTTCCAAAACACTACAATAGACAACAGTAGTTCAAAGAAACAGTTAATTATGGGACAACCAGCCCAAGGAAATCGACTTTATAAGCTTTTGATAGACATTTTGAAAAAAAAATTCTAAAGAAAACCTGTGGTGATAATAGGTTTGATATATATTCTGGTAAAAATTATATCACATTAATGAGGTGGCTTTAAGGGCTCATGCATCTTGTAGGAGGCATTTCTATGTATTAGTGTAATTAGCAGTGATGAGAAAACTGTTTGGAACTGAATTACCTCTCACGAGTTCATTTGAGCTATATGAAATTACACCATGCAAGAAGGAAAATTATGGAGCCATCCAGAGAGAGTTCATGCCTGATTTGATCATAGCCACTAATTGGATGATCATTTTCCTAAAGCTTTTCAAATGGTTGACAGTTTCTGCCTCTCATTTCTTTTTAATGGATGAGCTCTTTATTTCTTGTACTAAGCAACCAAACACAGGTTTGTTAGAGATTTGGGTGTTTCTACAGGAACCTTACAGGTGTAATTGTCACAATCTGAACAACCTTTGTCCCTTAATTAGCTGCTTTTGGGGAACCCCTAAGGAGAGTTGCTGTTCTTGTTAACAATCTTGGTGAATACTTGACGAGCGAATCTCTCTGAGCCTGATGCACGTCAGCAGCCACCATATGACAGTGGTTTAATGAAGTTAAAACCTGCCCCCGTTGGGATAAGGAGAGGAGCATTGTTGTTGTATT